>NW_027661819.1:0-16713 GCF_963422515.1 Blennius ocellaris
CGGCGGAGTTATCGGGACGTTTAGGAGGGAACCGGTCCCCCAAAAAAGTCATTAATGTCAAATAATCCCATTCTCCCCCCCCCCCCCCATAAACGACGTAATTCTCATTGAAATGACGGTGAAGAACTACCGTTACTTTATGTTTAACATCCGCATTGTTTTTGGTTCCTCTTTTCAAGCGATGCCACACGTTTCAGACTGAGGCGACAACAATCGTCTGTCGTTCCACCAGAGGTACAAACAAACACAAAACTCATTTATTTCTGCTTCGTCTTCCTCTTTTTTTTTTTTTTTTCCTCCTCCCCCCGACGTGTGGATTATCTCTGCAGCTCGGCGGCCCGATCAACGCTACACACATACAGCATCTAAGCTAAATATACTTTATATATATATATAATATATCCATACATACAATCTCACATCAAAGCCCTGCACCTCGATACAGTGAGAAAAAAAACACAACTTGTGTAGTTTAAAGGTGTCGTACTGTATTTTGAATTGTTTTTTTTGTTGGTTTTTTTTTTTTTTCCCCTCCCCCTTCCTGTACGTTTTATTCCAGATTGCACCGACTGATCACTTACAGCCCTATAGCGTCTCCGCATGTGTATAAATGTACATATTTTACATCACTCGTCATTCGTTCTGTGTTTCATTCTGTGTCTTTTGTGCCACCTTGTGGTCGTTGTGACTCGCGAGTCGGCAGGTCTGTGCATTGATCCTGTCGGGGGCCAGATTGTTTCATCTATCTAGAGCTACGCTCGGTAGAGCGGCAGGCCAACGCCACAGTCGTTTGCGGAATTGAGTTGGCATCGCTAATAGCTGTTAGCTCATATCGATGCTAAGGAGCTTGTCGGGTAGCTATAATCACTGTGTGGAAACGCTGAGTAGGGAGCGTCTCCATAGCGAAGGACGGCTGATCTCCTTTGATCTCCTTTGATGTGCCTCCCTCATCCGTTTTGTATGGGAACATTTTTTATTGGTTTTGGGTTTTTTTTCCGGAAACAGTTAAACATTAACATCCTAAAATCTAATGGATTGGTCCTTGGATGATGATGTCATCCCTGGAGATTTCATGCAACTCGGGGAAGTAGTTTTTGTGAAAAAAAAGTTACATACATACATACCGGTACATACAAACCAATAAATAAATAGACGCAGGCGAAAACAAAACCTTCTCGCCCAACTTTCGTTAGCGAAGGTAAAAGGACAATATTTACCAGAAGGATATGTATATATATAGATGTATATATATAGATGTATATGGACTGTATTTTCTTCATTTCGATCCTAAAGCCTGCAGACCTGCGATCTCGAGGAAGCAGGAGTGCAGCGTTCCTCTGAGTTATGAGGGCAGGATCTGAGCCGCCTCCGTCTGACCTTCTCTATTTGCGTCGAGGAAGCCTCCCGCTAAACACGTCGCCCTGTTTGCACCAGGAATAGCGGCGACGGCGCGGGAGACCCGAATAGGCTTGGCGGCGGCCGCGATGACAGGAGGTCGTCGGCTGACGGGCGAACTCGCTGGACCCGCGGAGTTCAGTCGTCCTGGATTTGGAGGAAGGAGCCCAGAATGGGGGCGTCGACGAGCTCGGGGTGGAACTTTTCGAAAATTGCTGTGTAAAATGACGCCTTCGGAAAATGCTCTGGGTCCGTCTCCGTGTCGACGCTGCTCACTGCATACGCTAAATCGCTGTTCTGCACATGCTCAGTAGAGACAATCAGAACGACGTTTCCTCAGTGATGTCATACTCTCTTGGGACTTGGTGCTTTTATTTTGACAGTCACCGTAGTAACAATCTAACTTGGCGGCCTTTCCACTAGAATGTCTGTTTCGAGCGTATTGTTCTCCGCTGCATGTGTTGGGGTTTCATTTTCAAACACAAACAGCACCTACTAGTGGCCCAACATAGAAACAACAAACTTACCTTGGACCAACTTTTCGCAACAAGGAAAAACACGAATTACACAAAATCTTCAGAGGTGGTTTATCATCTATGAACCAATCCGTTAGATTTTGGGACGTTAACGGCTAACCGTTATTGAATAAATCCACAAAAACCGGCGAAAAACTGTCCCATACAAAGCGGGTGAGAGGAGATCAAAGGAGATCAGCGTCTGTTGCCAGGGAGACACTTGGTGTTCCACACAGTGACGTTGGCATCGATGTTAGCTAACGGCTATCATGCTAACAATGCTAACTCGGTTCCCACAAACAAATGTAGCGTCGGCGAAAGTCTGTCTATATTGAGAATTAACTTTTTACAGTGGCAAAGAAAAAGACGGCAAAAAATACTAATATAAAAGATAAACGCTCTTATATCCAACATTTTAATAAATATACAATGAAATATACTATATATTGGGAAGTAATATATATTATATTATATATTGAGAAGTAACTTTTTACAGTGGCAAAGATAAAGACGGCAAAAAATACGAAAATAAAAGGTAGACGCTCTAATATCCAACATTTTAACAATATACAATGAAATATACTATATATTGGGAATTAATATATATTATATTATATTATATATTGGGGAATTAACTTTTTACACTGGCAAAGAAAAAGATGGCAAAAAATACTCAAATAAAACGTTCTAATATCCAACATTTTAACAATATACAACAAACAATCCATCCATTCAACAGTCCCGTTGTATCCATCGGCTCCCGGCCGCCGTACACGCCGTACGACACGTCGTCCTTGATCCCGGGAAGCTATTTCACGCTCGTTGAAAATCGTCTCGTCATCCTCCTGCGACCTTCAGGAAGAGGCGGAGGAAGACGAGGATGACTCAGAAAACCGAAAGGAAAAAGAAGCGAGAGAAAATTACTTTGGGGTTTTGTTTTTTTTTTCCCCAGTCGGCACTTTAATGTCTTTTTAAGTAGGACGTGTGTGTGAACCGGCGTGTTGTACTGCACAGGTACGGCGGCCCGTCGCATTTCGAGGAGCGGCGAGGAGCGGCGGGCGTGACGGAGGCGCCGGGTGACCCGAGGTCACAGCTGCTCGGCTGTCGGTCCGTCCGTCTGGGCTATTTTAGACGGCGGCACACGTCAGCGCTTCTGTCGCGCCGGCTTAGGCCGAGTCCACACCTACACACACACACACTGCCCCGGCACAGAGTCGATCTGAAACTAATTCGCTGAGTCAGAGATGAACCGCGGTTACATCATGGCGCCTTGAGAGGCAGAAGTCTGTTTTATTTATTTTTTTATTTTTTTCCCCCCTGAAGTCGAGAGCAGATTGTGAAATCACACGAGCCTCAAACTGTCTCAGCAGGAGCGTCGACCGGGAAGTGGACGTTTTCGAGAAAACAAAAAACAACAACAAAAAGAAACTCTGGGTCTGTTTCCTTCTAGAGCAGGGGTGTTTTATTTTGACAGTCACCATAATAACAATCCAACTTGGTAGTTTTATTTTGACAGTCACCGTAATAACAATCCAACTTGGTAGTTTTATTTTGACGGTCACCGTAATAACAATCCAACTTGGTAGTTTTATTTTGACGGTCACCGTAATAACAATCCAACTTGTTAGTTTTATTTTGACAGTCACTGTAATAACAATCCAACTTGTTAGTTTTATTTTGACAGTCACTGTAATAATAATCCAACTTGGTAGTTTTATTTTGACAGTCACCGTAATAACAATCCATCTTGGCAGTTTTATTTTGACAGTCACCGTAATAACAATCCAATTTGTTAGTTTTATTTTGACAGTCACCGTAATAACAATCCAACCTGGTAGTTTTATTTTGACAGTCACCGTAATAACAATCCAACCTGGTAGTTTTATTTTGACAGTCACCGTAATAACATTCCAACTTGGTAGTTTTATTTTGACAGTCACCGTAATAACAATCCAACCTGGTAGTTTTATTTTGACAGTCACCGTAATAACAATCCAACCTGGTAGTTTTATTTTGACGGTCACCGTAATAACACTCCAACTTGGTAGTTTTATTTTGACAGTCACTGTAATAACAATCCAACTTGTTAGTTTTATTTTGACAGTCACCGTAATAACAATCCAACTTGGTAGTTTTATTTTGACGGTCACCGTAATAACAATCCAACTTGGCAGTTTTATTTTGACAGTCACCGTAATAACGATCCAACTTGGTGCTTTTATTTTGACAGTCACCGTAATAGCAATCCAACCTGGTAGTTTTATTTTGACAGTCACTGTAATAACAATCCAACTTGTTAGTTTTATTTTGACAGTCACCATAATAACAATCCAACCTGGTAGTTTTATTTTGACAGTCACTGTAATAACAATCCAACTTGTTAGTTTTATTTTGACAGTCACTGTAATAATAATCCAACTTGGTAGTTTTATTTTGACAGTCACCGTAATAACGATCCAACTTGGTGCTTTTATTTTGACAGTCACCGTAACAACAATCCAACCTGGTAGTTTTATTTTGACAGTCACCGTAATAACAATCCAACTTGGTAGTTTTATTTTGACAGTCACCATAATAACAATCCAACCTGGTAGTTTTATTTTGACAGTCACCATAATAACAATCCAACCTGGTAGTTTTATTTTGACAGTCACCGTAATAACAATCCAACTTGGTAGTTTTATTTTGACAGTCACCGTAATAACAATCCAACTTGGTAGTTTTATTTTGACAGTCACCGTAATAACAATCCAACTTGGTAGTTGTCTCTTTCCAGAGACAAAAACTTGAACAGTTTTTTTCCGCCGTCGTGCGAAACGGGGTGTGTGTGTGTGTGTGTGTGTGTGTGTGTGTGTGTGTGTGTGTGTGTGTGTGTGTGTGTGTGTGTGTGTGTGTGTGTGTGTGTGTGTGTGTGTGTGTGTGTGTGTGTGTGTGTGTGTGTGTGTGTGTGTGTGTGTGTGTCACACGTGTTCAAGGTTGGCCTTCATCTCTCCCAGGCTCTGCTTGTCATGCTGCTAGCCTCCCTGCTCGTGTCCCGGAGACGGATGAGCGCCAGTGTGAATGTTCCTCCGCCCCCCAGGGGGCCATTCCACCTTTCCAACTCTCTCCTCTCTTCTCTCCGTCTCTCCTGCCGGGGATGCAGCTGGAAACCTGCGAGGCTCCTGTAGCTACTGTATTCAGTAGCTACGTCTCCACGCCCCCCTTCCCCCCACAACCCCCTCCCCCAACCCCCCCCCCTCGTGCTCTATACGGCGTTCAGAGTCATGATTGTTGCCGGGGCAACCTGTGACGGCGCCATGAACTCTGGAACGTCATCGATTGGCTCCGATTACAGATTTGGAGATCGGCTCGGCTCTTTACACGTTCCTGTGCCGCGGCCCCGATTCTACCGGGTTGGAAAAAAATAAAATCAATATATCCTGGACGCCACAGCTTCACCCTGGTGCTCGTAACATATCCTCCGAGTTTCATATTAAAAAAATAAAAGATGGATGGAGTTCATTTCTATCCTGCTTATGATTTTTTTTTTTGGGGGGGGGGGGCAGAACTTCAACTGAAGTTTTTTAATCCGTCTTCGTTGACATTAGTTAATCAATGATTTATGAATTCAAACAGGTTTATTGTCAAAAGTTAACTTCCTTAGTGTTCTTGTTCAGAAAAACTGAAAAGGGTGAAACGAAAGGTTAAAAACAATCTTTAACGGATAATTATGCCATGATTTAGGCCTTTTCATGTTAAAGCAAATAATGTTAGAACTTTAGTGCTAAAGAATAGTTGAGCCTTAATCTTAATCACATTTTGCCAAACATCAACACTAGTATGTGATTGTAGTGACCTGATATTTGCAGTGTGTGATTGTCATGACCTGGTGGCTGAAATGTGTCATTGGCTGAAATGTGTGATTGTAGTGACCCAGTAGCTGCAGTGTGTGATTGTTGTGACCTGATGGTTGAAGTGTACGATTGTCATCACCGTGTGGCTGCAGTGTGTGATTGTCATGACCTGGCGGCTGCAATGTGTGATTGTCGTCACCTGGCGGCTGCAGTGTGTGATTGTCGCGACCTGGTGGGTGAAGTGTACGATTGTCATCACCTTGTGGCTGCAGTGTGTGATTGTCATCACCTGGTGGCTGCAGTGTGTGATTGTCGTGACCTGGGGGTTGAAGTGTACGATTGTCATCACCTTGTGGCTGCAGTATGTGATTGTCGTGACCTGATGGTTGAAGTGTACGATTGTCATCACCGTGTGGCTGCAGTGTGTGATTGTCATGAACTGGCGGCTGCAATGTCTGATTGTCGTCACCTGGTGGCTGCAGTGTGTGATTGTCGTGACCTGGGGGTTGAAGTGTACGATTGTCGTCACCTTGTGGCTGCAGTATGTGATTGTAGTGACCTGGTGGCTGCAGTGTGATATTGTAGTGACCTGATATTTGCAGTGTGTGATTGTCATGACCTGGTGCCTGAAATGTGTGATTGTCGTGACCTGGCGGCTGCAGTGTGTGATTGTCGTGACCTGGCGGCTGCAGAGTGCGTCTGAGCTCCTCTGTGTTTCAGTCTTTCCAACATTTCTTTGTCTGTTTCTTATTTTAAGTTTTTGTGATATTTGGACTTCTTGTCCAGAACGACTGCTTCTCTGCTTCTTTTTCTCCCTTCAACTGAACTTTTTCAAGTGAAAACAGGATTTTTTTTTTTTTTTTTTTTTTTGGCAGCATTTCGAAGCCTCGACTTCTGGCAGTATAAAGTCCTGGATCACTATTACAAAATCAATAAGGTGATTACAGTGACTGACACGTCTGGTACTTGTATTGTACATGAAAAGTGTGAGACTGTGGAGGCGAATCGACTCTCAATCTTCACACAAGATGACGTCTTCAAACTTTTTATTTTTTTTTTCCCGGTGACAGAAAAGGATATTTGTACAAATACATGTTGTTAATGGATCAATGTTCATCATTAACGATCATGACTCGGCTTATTTTTTAAATTAAACACACGAGCAGAGCAGAGACGGGAGGAAGGAAAAACATATTTGGATAAAAATTCAAATTAAAGTTAAATCGTAATAAAGAACGTCTCAAACGAAGCATCGCAATCCACTTAATTATAACAACGCAGTACAAATGCGTCACTACTTGGTCATATTCTCCTCCATTAGAATATCGGATCCTCGGAGCTACATTCCGAATCTGCTGTGTCTTGTGTGAGCTGGACTGGCTCCGCCCACACACACGCCCATCTATGAGGAAGATGGAGGAAGTACTTCCTCTCGTGGCGCCATGTGCCAAAGCAGAGTTGCCTGATTTTGGGAGGAGTCAGAAAGGGGGAGGAGCCTACCTTTGCTTGTGATTGGCTAAACCCCCCTCCCCCCCGATGACATCATATAGGGTTTGATTTCTGATTGGCTGCTTGGAGCAACACACTTTCTTCACTTCTGGGGCGTCGATCCAGGCGTGGAGACGATTCTTTTCCTCTTCCTGCACCTCGACAAGCCGCCACTCGCTCGGTAAACCCGGTGAAATGTGCTTTTAATTAGAATTTCCACGTTACTTTAATCGTCCCTCCGTGGCAAAAGAATAACTTCATTCGTCTTCAATCGCTACAGGAAGCAGCGGGAGGCCGACTCGTCCGGCGTGGAAATTCTAAGATGAGATCAAGGAGCCATGAAGCTCCCGGTGAGACGGCAAAAAAAAAACGCCGACTCGGCTAAATCACAAAGCGTAGTGCTGCGGCTACGTTACATAAGGCGGAGGCATTATTTTTTATTATTATCATCATTAATAATAAGCAGAAACGGCTCACTCAGCTCGTTGATGTTCGTCGATGTGGCTTAAACGTAAGATCATAACACTTTACTGTGAATTATTACCATTTTTACTATTTCATTTCAAAAGTCGCCGGAGACGAACGTCTTCTGGAGGGAAGAAGAAGAAGACGAGGCGGCGGAGGACCGGCTGCATTCCTCCTCCTCCATGCAGACTCACTTCATTAAAAAGCAAATTGAGAAAAATGAGAGTGGGAGCGATGATTCTGCACCGGGGAGGTGCCGAGGAATGCCGGAGGAAGAGTCCTTGTGGGAAACTAATGTGGGAGGGGGGGGAGGGGGGGGGGGGGGTGAGAACCAGGCGGAGATCCGGCCTCCCGCCGCCGTTCTGAGATCGCTGGTTGAAAACCGAGGTCACCGGACAAGGTTGCTCTCGGAAGTGCCACCGGCCAGGTTTTGATTTTTTTTTTTAAATTATAATAGTAATGTGTTTATTGTTGTTTTTTTGTTTTGTTTTTAAGGGAATATAAGACAAAAAAAAAAAATGACAATGAAACAAACACACAAAAAAACTAATTACGTCAAGCAAAAAAAAAACGGTGTCCACGGGCCTATTGTTAAATAAAGTGGTTTCTTCACACACTTCTTACACACACACACACACACACACACACACACACACACACACACACACACACACACACACACACACACACACACACACACACACACACACGCTAAAACCCTTTAGCCTACATAGGCAAACACTAAGAGCCGTGGCCTCCAGGGGGCGCCACAAAATCAGGACCAAATTCACCTTCTTTATAATTATGATTTATGATTATGATTATCATTATTATTATAAATATAAATAAATAATATTTATGGATCAATTAAAAATAATTATTTCATTATTAATATTATTATAAATATAAATAAGTAATATTTATTGATAAATAAAAATAATATTTTCATTATTATTATTATTATTAATATAACTAAATATTTATTGATAAATTAAAAATAATGTTTTCATTATTATTATAAATATAACTAAATAATATTTATTGATAAATTAAAAATTATGGTTTCATTATTATTATTAGAAATATAACTAAATAATATTTATTGATAAATTAAAAATTATGGTTTCATTATTATTATTAGAAATATAACTAAATAATATTTATTGATAAATTAAAAATTATGGTTTCATTATTATTATTATTAGAAATATAACTAAATAATATTTATTGATAAATTAAAAATGGGTCAAGGCGTCATATGTATAAAGACCATTTATCGCGAGAATAAAAAGGTATATGATGTTACATTAAATATATATGGACATACTGTATACTGGGTATATGAAATATGTAGGAAATATCAATTTGAAATAATGTTAAACCGTTTATTTACGATTTATTTTCTCCCAAAAAATTCTGAAATCGCTCTGGGGTCATTCTGAACAAAGTCCTTCCTGAACAGAGTACTTTCTGATCAAAGTACTTTCTGATCAAAGTACTTCCTGAACAAAGTACTTTCTGATCAAAGTACTTTCTGAACAAAGTACACTCAGTACTTTCTGTGTGCATGTAAGAAGTAAAAGTGGTGAGATTTCGGAGGCAGGATTCCCACGGAGACGCACAAAATGGAGGGGGGGGGGGGTCACATCCACCACAATGCCCCCCCACCCACCCCCCCCTCCCCCACCCTTCAGAATTTAAGGACCCTGCTGGAAATTTGTTCTCTTCACTTAGTTACAATCATTTTTCTTTTTCCTTCCCTCTTCTCTCTGTCACTCGTCCGTCTGTTGTCATCCCTCCGTCCCTCCGTCCCTCCGTCCCTCCCCCCCCCACTCCTTCCATTCCTATTCCTTATTTGTCATGTTTCCCCGCCACATCGTCCGCCTGCCCTTTTCGCCGTCAACATTCCTCGCGACGTCTTGTTTTCATCAGTTTCCAGGCGAAACGGCGAAGGCCGTTTTTTTTTCTCTTCTCCTCCTTCTTTCCACAGACAGACGCCGGGTAAATGTGACGAAGGGACAATGTAGCCAAACAGCCAAGGTGGCGGAGAAGAAAAGCGTCGAAACAACTGTTTCGTGCAACAAAAAACCTGCTTTTCAAAGCGGGTAAGAATGTGGGTGTTTGTGTATTCTCGTGAGAAGACGAGAGAGAGAGAGAGAGAGAGAGAGGATGAAGGAAAAAAAAAAGATAAACAGCTAAGAGCGAAATAAATGAAATGGGCTGGAGAAAGGAGACAATGAGCGAGAATGGCTCCGGTGAGTAATGCGGATACACTCGAGCGTTCAAGCGGACTCCCGGCTAATGGCCCGACATAAAAACCCAGCGAGGACGAGGAATCGATGGTATCGGCAAGAGGCCGGGAGGAGAAGGAGGAGAAGAAGAAGAAGAAGAAGAAGAAGAAGGGGTTTCTGGTGAGAGGACGCCGCGATCTGCCTCCAAAGGCTGATTACATCTGTTGAAACGACACACTGACATTTATTTACATAGAGACCCTGCTGGGGCCCGGCGGTGTGTGTGTGTGTGTGTGTGTGTGTGTGTGTGTGTGTGTGTGTGTGTGTGTGTGTGTGTGTGTGTGTGTGTGTGTGTGTGTGTGTGTGTGTGTGTGTGTGTGTGTGTGTCCTCTCAGATCCGACTGCACTGTGCTCATTCTGTCTTTAATGTCTTCATGACAAAGTACACTTGTGGGCGTGATGGAAGCTCTGCGTACTCGGGCATTTCATCACCACATTATTAAAAGGATATAAAAAAGACTACAAGGCCCTGTTCACACGACAACAGTTCACTTAATCCGTTTAAAAAAATTTAAAAAAAGAAGAAAAAGGGAGTGTGTTTCGGCTGCAGCAGCGGACATTGACCACGGTGTAGTTAGTCCGCCCGGCCACTGGGTGGCGCTGTGGCTTGGTTTTTGTCACGGACCCGCACAGACGTGTGCAGAGAAGAATCCGCTACAAACGTGAAGGAAAATGGAGGTGAAGCCGACATCCGTGTGGAGCGACGAGGCATCGGATGCTATCAGGGGTGAGTCTCGACTACTAAACTCCTGATGTGGACGATAAAACCAGAATGCAGACCGTGGCGAGTACCACCGCGGGGCCGCCATGTTTGTTTACGAGTGGATGGAAGGGGAAGGGAGGGGGGGGGAACTGCGCACGCGCAGTAACAGGCTCTGTTAAGCCTCCCGTCAGTCTGCAGGAGGGACGAGTGGCGGTGAAAGAAACTTTCCACCTCGGGAGCCGCTTAAAAACACACTGATGTCGAGTAAAGTGCCCCCCCCCAAAAAAAAAAAATTAAAAGGTTTTTGCCTCTAGGTACGTAGATGAGTGTATAAAATGTGTAAAAATAACAAATTGAGTGGTTCTACGGACCGACTTCGGATGCTGTTTTTGGCTCATCTGCACTCGATGTGATAAATCAGCGTTTCCCGTCACTATTGCGGGAATAAACAATTGTTTCTCGTGAGACAGGAAGGAGTTCAGGCCAACTAAAGACAACAAGATGTGCGATGAACTAAGCTGATTGTGCGTGCATGAATAACTGGGAAGTGGGAGAAGTACAGCGATTCCAGGACAACTCGTCCACAGACAAACCTCAGCGCTGCCGTAAGCTGCGCTGCGCGTTCCAGCCGCTAATGACCATCTGTCATATTTTAATTTCATGTTTATCGTGTAACGTCGCCGCAGCTCGTTAACGTGTCGGAGGCCGCTCTTACGTGATGCACCTGAACGCATCACTCGAAGCGGGTCAAGCGACAAAGCGGCGTTATCCCGTTCCGACATCGAGACACAACAATGTCTTTACACTGTTATAAAGATATATTAGTCCTGAGATAGATGTCAAAAGTTCTCTAATTTTAATCCCGTAGTAAAGTGTTTAAAGTCGGCACTATTTTTACTGGCGTAATGCTATTGTTGTCATGCGTGGTGCGTTTGAGTCACATGCAAGCTGCTGGTCCAATAGGAGAGCGTAAAACATCCAAGATGGCGGCGCCCATAAATAGCGCTTATGGCAGTTCAGAGGAGGAAAACGTGACAAAAACCTTCAATAAGCCATCGAAAATATGCAATAATGTCATCCGTTTTAACTTTACGGCTTATTATTGTGTCAAATATACTGATGCATCTTATGTTTTTGTGTCAGATACAGTTAATAATCCTTCCAAATGTGTCAAATATACTGTGAAATCCCATCCTTCAAATCAATAATGCTGAAAAAAACATTATTGGACGAGTTGTCCATTGACCAAATACACCTGATCGCCATCAAACTGGGAACTTACTACATAATACATGAGGCCATTTTCTTCCTTCTACCATTTTCTCGTTAAGCTGCTGCATGTTTAGATCTTTGTCACACTGAATATACATAATGCATCTGCTGCTACGTAACCGAAGTGAATTTATTGCGCTTCTGCATCACATTGAAACGAGAAAATAAATACGTACGATTCAGTGAAACGCGCAGTAAAACTCCGGTGTAGCTGAGCAACAAGCTCTTTATGGTTTAGAAGTTGCAGTGTTTGTGTCGTTGGAGGAACAAAACAAATGATTGAAGAAATAAATCGTGGTTTTTATTTATTTATTTATTTTTACTGCTGCCGGCCAGTAAAGAGCGTCGGTGTAACTGCTGCTATAAAAACTGAAACCGTCTCAAGGTCATGTGCTGGACTGAATATAAGATAATCACCTAATGGACGCGGAGTGTTTAACGCTTCAGCAGAATACCGAGTTTGAGTCCAGGTTTAGAGGCTTTTCTGTGTGTGTGTGTGTGTGTGTGTGTGTGCGTGCGTGCGTGTGTGTGTGTGTGTGTCTCTGCCCTGAGACGGATAAAGAAATATAGAAGATTGTTTAATAAACGGACGTGAAGCGTCATGATGATATGAAGTGTTCAAATCGAAAAAGATGAAATTAATACCTTTCATCCATCTCTATGTGTCAAATTACAGAAATTGTACAAAAACCAATTAAAGCAACAAAAAAAAAATAAGTCAAGTCATATATATATATATATATATATCAACCATGATTCTCACCTTCCCAAAGTTCTGATGGACAATCTCTTGTTTGCGGTGATGTGAAGATAATCTCCCCGCACAGTAATCCTCCCCGGCTCGAGTTGTGCAACATTTAAAACGAAACATATTGTTGAATCAGCCTGTTTTTTTCCTTTCCTCGTTTCTCCAGGAAAAAAAAAACACCCAACTTCGTCTCATTAACATTTCAAACACAGGTTTCATTCTATTTCTGGAGAAAGGAGCTGAGGCGGCTGAAAAAGCCCCCTGTTTTGCTGTGTACTTACCCGACAGTGTTCTGCCGTACGGATGCAATAGAACTTTTTTTTTTCCACAGGAAGACCTCATCGCGGCCGCTCGCCACGTAATCGCTGCACATGTAGCGCACTAAAAAAAAAGTGAGCGCTGCTTTTAATTGCGTGGCCTCCTCACCCCCGTTCTCTCCTCGTCGCCTCGCTACCATTCGGCTTCCCGTGTCTCCCGGCGGCCTCCTGAACCCCCCACAACCCCCACCACCTCCACCACCCGGCATCCTGCTCCTCATTAGGAAGCTCTTTCATGGGCCAGAGCCAATAAAACTTCAATGGGAAGCAGCCTGGAGAAAACATGGCTGTTTTGTGGCTTTTGCCCAGCGTTAATTACACCATTTCCCCTCCCAGACAGCCAATCGGATCTGCGGCGGCAAACGTCGACCTGTGGCCACATGTGTCGCGGAGGCAGACACATAAACCGGTGTCGCGCAGCAGAAAGGTCACGCACACACACACACTCACACGCACACACGCAATGTCGTCTTTTCGTGGTCTTGAAAACAACATAATGGCCAATAATATAATCGTGAATCCTGCCATGGAGTTCGTAGTGAGCGCTAGTCCTTGGGCTGCTGCGGTGCGTTCAATGACCTCCTGGAAAAGTCCCATCTTGAAAATTGCTCTGACAATAAATCTGCAACCAAACGTCTTTGTCGTCCCCCTTTTAGACATTGCAGGTTGACAAAGCCGCTAATCAAATAAGCACAACTAGATTTTTGTCCGTGCAGAGGATGAACTCTCTGACCGGCCAATCAGACGGCTTGAATACGCTGACATCACGCCAGGCCTCCGAGAAGGCTCTGACTCGCCAATGTCACAATGTGATTGGTTGAAGCAGCAGCGTGAACGACGCTAGTTTTACACTGCAGAATTGAATGTGACG
Source organism: Blennius ocellaris (assembly GCF_963422515.1). Classification (NCBI taxonomy): domain Eukaryota; kingdom Metazoa; phylum Chordata; class Actinopteri; order Blenniiformes; family Blenniidae; genus Blennius; species Blennius ocellaris. The sequence continues at coordinate 13,899 of NW_027661819.1, forward strand.
GCCTCGGGCTGATTTCTTTACCCGGCAACAGATGATGGCTAAAACGTGATTGGTTCAAAAAGCTTTCATGTGGAAATACGCGTCCGGAAGCAGCGCAGACCATTTGGAATTATTTAATAAATATTCATGGACAAAATATGATCGACATCAGTCTGTGATTCAGATCTTTTTCTACTTCCTGCGGAGAAGCCTTGAAGGCCTTCAAGGCCTTGAAGGCCCCGACGGTCCGCCGCTGACGTAACGGCGACCGACACGCCGTCGCCCGGCTAGCTTTGAAGGCCTCCGGGCGTATTGACCTCCGGCCACGTGGAGCTTTAAAAACAAGGAAAGTGAAAGTGGCTCCTGTTTTGTCGTTTCGCCGCGGCGGCGGAGAAATGGCGGCGCCACACAATCGACGCCCACTCGTCTCACGGCCGCAACAATAATAGTGGGGAGACACTTTCCAGTGTTTGCGACGCGAGAGACGCTCTCGCTCCTCTACGCAGTAATTACAGAGCAGCGTTTTGTGATGTATTCATAAACAATGTCTGTCTTTGTAAATAGCGATTCGGAAGGCAGAGAGATGGCGAGTGGCGTGTATCTGTCATGTTATCTCCGGGGCTTTGTTTTGTTTTCACAGCGATAATGTCGGGTGGCATCTCTGCCCACAAAACAATTGTTAAAAAGCGTCTCCCTCAAGGAGCGCCGCCGCCGAACACTGACGGGAAATGACTTCAAAAAGGAAGTGGCTTTGTTGAAATGGTATTAATTAGACCCGGAGACTCGCTTTCATGTCCTTTGATGGTTCGACGTTTAAACACATGAACGCCGCTAGCGTTAGCCCGTTAGCGGCTGGTCCGTTTCAACCCCCGAATTCTCAAACGGACCTTTTGAATGGACCTGGCGAGGATTCCGAGGCGTTTGCCGACGTTCCGAACGGGTCGGGGTCACCGGGAATGACGAGCCTCGCCGGAGCGCTACAAGAAAGCGCTAACGCTAGCTTCCAAACCTATTGACACGGCGACAGGAGTAGAACTTGCAGCCACGAATGACACAAAACTTCATCAGGACATCCCCCCCCCCCCCGGACGGATCTGTTGCCGGCGCCATGACGCGACGGAGGCCGACATCTTTGTTATTGTCCACCTAACTGAGCAAGTTGAGTTTCCAGGGACCCGAAAACGTGACGGATAAATATAACAAAATAAAATGATACGACCAACACAAAAACGGGTATTTTGTAATTATAATAATAAAGGTGAATCCACTGTGTACTTGTAAGTCTTTCTACTTTCTCGTTCGTTATTCTTCTGTCTCCTCACTGGAACTTTTCCTCTTTGTAAAGAAACTTTACAAAGACGACTGTTTTTTTTTGTTTTTGTTTTTTTTTGGTTGTTTTATTTTTGGCATATTTTGCTGCTTGCGGGTTTAATATCAGCGCTAATGTGTCACGTGACTTAGACTGAGTCATAAATAACGGAGAGAAGTCGGTCATTTTTCAAAATAAAAGCTTGTTCAGACACGGATAATAAATAAAGGGTGAACATAAGGGGACAGGATGAATATGTGTAAATATATAATATATATATTGGAAGTTGTGATCTGAAACGTTTGTGACAAGAAAAGCTTTCCTTGACTGACATTTTGAAATATTCAAATCTTTCCATACGTCAGAGATCGTTAAAATTATACCTGTGCAAATTGATTTTCGTTTGCTTTATAATGATTTAAATTCCACATAAAAGGCAAACCAATAAAACCCACTATGAAGTGTCTTTTTTTTTTCCAGACTTTCCTATGAAAGAGAGTCGTGGGAAAAAAAAAGAAAAATGAGGCTTTTGGTTTTACTGGAATGCTGGGATTGTGAGTCATTGATCCTATTAGAGCTAATTAAGAAACGGAGGGGAGGAAAGAAAAGAACTGTTCAAAGTGCAGCTTCCTGTGTAAACAAACGGCTGGAAACGGAGGACAAAATGCTAATTTAGAGAACTTCAAAAACATTTGGAAACTGCAGACGTGCAGAAATAATCTCAGAACAGATTTCTGAAAAAAAAAATGAAGCTCAGATTCTTTATTGACTCATAATATTCAGATAAAATTGATGTTTTGACACGTAAATGTGTTTTTTTTTTTTTTTTTTTTTTTTAATAAATCGGCTCAGTGAGGTTGCGGGTTCAAGTCTGGGCCCTTTTTTTTCTTGATGGAATCTGCATGCTGTTCACCATGTCTGCGCCTCTTTTATGATGATTTTGGCGAATCAGACGTGATGATCGCCCCGTGAGGGATGACGTAATACACGAGGTGGCGCGTGTTCCCCCCCTGCTGTTCCTGCAGCTCGCGCCGACCACCAGCCACCTGGAGGGACGTGACGACATGCAGCAGGTGACAGGTCAAATTGGCAGGGCGCAACTGGCGGGTATCAGCTTGTTTGGCGGATTAATTGCACCTCGAGGAGTGACGTGTAGGTGCACGTGGGGGGTGGAGGGGGGGGGGGGGCACGCCCACCAGCTCACCTGGGACACCTGGCACGGTGGTTTATCAAGCTGTCAGGGTAATCTGGGTAGAAAAGAAAAAAAACCGATCTGCCGCGAAAGTGGATCAGAATCTGCGAGGCGGTAATAATATTCTGACACGTGCGTAAAAATAGGTGGCGCATGATGATGAATGGAGGCAAGGAGCGCTCGCAACCTCTCCCCCCCTCTCTCCCCTCTCCCTCTCCCTCTCTCTCTCCCTCTGCCCGCCCCCCTCTCTCTCTCCCTCTCTCTCTCCCTCCCCCCTCTCTCTCTCTCTCTCCCTCTCTCTCTCCCTCCCCCCTCTCTCTCTCCCCCCTCTCTCT
>NW_027661818.1:0-20444 GCF_963422515.1 Blennius ocellaris
CCACATATGAAGCCGTGGCCACGCCCACATGTGACGGCGTAGAGATTTGTTGTCGGGCAGTTTTAAGGCCACAGATGCTGATAAGAGTCGATTTGTTCTGTGTCAACCAATGAAAAGCTCTGTGACGACCACACATGCACTCACGCAGACACACACACACACACACACACACACACACACACACACACACACACACACACACACACACACACACACACACACAGACACACACACACACACACACCCCCCCCAGTGAGGATCTCTGAAACAAACATGGCTGAAGACCTGAGGAAAACCCCCGAGTGGCGTCGGACTGGTCGGTCACGAAGACTCACAGTGTGTGTGTGTGTGTGTAGGGAGGGTTTGGGGGGCCTAACAGTACCCGGGGTGATGAGCGTGTGCGCCGCCGGCGCCGCCCGGGTCCTGCACGCGGCTCATGGCGGCCCGGTGCATCTTCTCCATCGCGTCCACGTCCTGCTCCGGGAATCCCGGCACCTGGAAGTCCCCCCCCAGGAAGTTCTGCACCAGCTTGGGGCCGCCGTGGGGGGGGGCCGCCGCCGCCGCCGCCGTGGGGGGGGGGGCCCTCCTTCCCCGGCCGGTACTTCGCCCCCAGCACGCGGTCCTGCTTTCCCTGGAAGGCCACGGCGCGGTCCTGAGGGCCCGGCGCCGGCCCCGGGCCGCTCCAGGGCGGCTGCACGTAGTGGCCGTTCATGTAGGCCAGGGCCCCCCCGGGGCAGCTCACCGGGGAGGGGGCCCGCCGTTTGTCCGCCGGGTGCTTGAGGGGGAAGCCCGGCGCCGCGGCGGCGGCGACCTTGTGCGGGTAGCCCAGGGTGTGCGAGGGGAAGGCGCAGTCGGCCGGGGGCTCCATCCGGGGGTTCTTGCAGGGGTGGGGGCCCTCGGGGGGCGGCTGCTGCTGCATGTGGGCCATCTGGTGCTGCGCCCAGGAGCGCTGCTGCTGCTGCTGCAGGTGCAGGTGCTGCTGCAGCAGATGTACCTTCTCGGCGTCGCCGTGGAAACCGGCCATGACGCCGGGGGTCTGGGCCGGGGCCTTGTCGGGGGGGCCCGCCACGAGGCAGCCGGGCGGCGGCGGGTGGTGGGGGTAGTGGGGGTGCGGCGACGACACCCTGGAGCTGGCGTTGATCAGCAGGTTGCGGCTGATGGGGCTGGGGTTGGCGATCTGGCCCTCGCACACCGAGGTGGCGCCGGCGCCGGCCCGCGCCTGGCACAGCTGGTTGATCTGGTGCACGATGCTGCTCAGGTCGCCGGGCCGGCCGTGGCGCGGGCCGGCCGCCATGGAGAGCGGGATGGTGGAGGTAGACACGGTCACGTTGGGCGGGGCGTCGGCGTCGGGGAGCTGCTTTCGCGAGCCGTAGGGTCCGGCGGGGGCCTGCTGGAGGCCGCCGGGCACGGGTACGGCCGCCGCCGCCTGCGGGAGGGGCTGCGAGGCCACCGGCGCCTGGCCGTGCTGCAGGCCGGGGGGCGGGGCTCCGTCGGGCGGGCGGCGCGGATCCTGCTGGCCGAGGAAAGGCGGCGGCGCTGCCGCCGACTGGTGCTTCAGGGTCTGCGGGTGGGCGAGGTGCTGCTGCGGGGCGCCCGGTGGACACGGCGGCCCCGGGAGGCAAGGCGGCCCCGGGGGCCCCCCCTGCTGTAAGGCCTGTGAGTGCGGCGGCGGCAGACTCTGCTGCCTCTGCAGCAGCGCCTGCGGCGGCGGCGGCGGCAGCGCCGGGCGACCCTGCAGCAGACCCTGCTGCCGCTGCAGCGCCTGCGCCTGAGCCGCGCCTCGCTGCGGCTGAGTAGGACCGCGCGGGTGGCCCGTGCCTTGCCTCGGGCCCGAAGCAAGGCGGGGGACGTCTAAAGTGCTCTGGGCGGCGTACGGCGCGCCGTGAGGGTTCATGGTTGCTCTGGCGGCGTGCTTGGCGGCGTGCGGCCGGAGGACGGCCAGGAGGCCGCCTTTGGCACTGACCTGCGGGGGGTGGGGGCTGTGGCGCTGGCCGGAGGACGAGGTGGACGAGGAGGACGTGTCCAGGCCGTTGACGGTGCGGCGGACGTGCTTCCTCTGAGGGACTCGGACGCTGTTGGGGAAGATCTGGATGCTCAGAGGACGCTGGGACACCTTCTTAGCATAGGCGTCCAACTCTGCTGGCGTCGGGTAGCTGGGACGTCTCGTCTTCTGGGTGGTTTCCCCTGGGGGGGACGGATGGGGACGGGGGGGGGGGGACAAGACAATGGAGTTCACTTACGCCCCACTTTCAAAACCGCCGCCAGAGAGAGAGACTCACATTTCGGAGGTCCAGGGTTCATCTGCGTCAGAGGAAGAAGAAGAGTGACGGCGGCGTCTCCTGGAGCCGGGAGACAGGCCAGCATGTCCCTGGTCCACTACGGCAGCATGGACACGTCTCCTACACACACACACACACACGTGTACACGCACACACACACAAAAGAACATCATGGGAGTGTGAATGATTTCCTCCGAACAGACTGTGAATAATCACTTCTTCACTTCCTGTTGTTGAAAGCTGACGGCTGATCACACATGGTGTGTGTGTGTGTGTGTGTGTGTGTGTGTGTGTGTGTGTGTGTGTGTGTGTGTGTGTCGCCTCCTGCTCTTTTTTGCTGAGAGCAGCCACCCTCTCTGAACTCTGACTTTAAACTCAGATTTCTGACTTTAAATGTCAGAATTCTGAGTTAAAAGTCAGAAATATGAGAAAAAAAGTCAGAAATATGAGAAAAAAAGTCAGAATTCGGAGTTTAAAGTCAGAATTCTGTGAAAAAAGTCAGAATTCTGAGGAAAAAAGTCAGAATTCTGAATTTAAAAGCCAGAATTCTGAGAGAAAAAAAGTCGTGGGAATCCTTCTTCTTCGTGGGCCATTGTGGGCGGAGCCTATGCGTGATGTCACGAGTTGTGCCGATCTCGATCTGTTGTGTTTATATCGGCTTGTTTCCCTCTTAAACATCCAAGTTTTAACAGTGTTTTGAAGTTATAGTCGGCGTTTTATGAGCCTTGATGAAAGATTGAGCCTGGAAGAGACCAGAGAGGAGGAAAGGAGCACGGGTGGTGGGAGCGGCTAGCAGCTAGCGGGAGCCGCTAGCTCGGGCGGCTAGTAGACGATCAAGTAACACCTGGACTCATCTTCAGTGGTTCCACAGTCTTCTAGCTCTTGGACGTGTTGGATCCAGGAAGCCGGTCGTTCTGCCAAAAGTCAGGACTCAAAGCCTCAAAGGTGAAAACTGCTGAGGCGAGGAGACGAGGACGAATGGAGGACGAAGCGTCTTCTGCTTCCTCAAACATGTTCCAGACGGGGTCACCGATGGCAGAACCACCTTCTGTGTCTTCTTCATCAATCACTGGGTTTGAAATGACCACGATGATGAAATATGGTTCAATTCAGCCTCTTCGTGGTCCAAACTCTGATCCTCCATAATGTAAACACAACTTGGGCGTGTGCACAACTCGTGATGTCACTCTGTTATTGTCAGAAGCTCCGCCCAGCAGAGGAAATAGCGCCGTTTATCGGCTATTTTCTCTCAGATTGCCGTGTTTTAACATTTTACCCATGAAAAAATGTCCCTAAAGCGACAGCCAGAGTGTTTTGAAAGTGTAGTTTTCATTTCACGAGGACTTTACACGTCCGTTTCGGGTGTTTCCCGTCACTTTCAGGAGACTGAAGGACAATCTGTGAGGTGTGGACTTTGCATGTTGTCTCTGTCCAAACCCACGCAGGCCAGGTTTAATGTCCGTGTGCTGGACCGGGGAGGACAATGTCCAGATGTGTCCCACCTCCTCCTCCTGCTGCAGCATCCCCTGGACAGGATCAGGTACGGAAGTAAATCCACCTTTCCTCGGGTGGCCTGAGGCCCGATTCGTCCAGATCAAATCCAGATAAACGCTGTTCTCGGCGCTCAGTGACTCTGGGGGGGGGGGGGGGGGGGGCTCGACTGACACGACGTGATTCGGGCTCGTCCTCCGGAGCTGCGTCAGCGGGACTCCCGCTCGCGATTGTCCGGGGCGTTCGGAGGCTGGCCGGTCCCGGGACGGGACGGGAAGCCTCTGGACTCCAATGCTCCCGAACTCACAGGAGCCTCTTTGTGCTTATTGTGAACGGGCCAGCTGCTCTACAAACCCCCCCTCCCCCCCCCCCTCCAGACACGGACCCCCGCCGCCCCCCACCACCGGAAACACGGTCATACTTACTCGTCACAGCGCTACGAGGACGGGGACGTCATTTTGTGGAGCTGGACCGCGGAAAAAAGTAGAAAAAAGAAGACAAGAAGAGACCATCCAGAATGGAGGCTCTTCATCCAGCTGCTAACCGGCTAGCAGCGACAGCAAACGCGCATGCGCCAACCCGCAGGACCCCCCCGAGCCACAGCTTTTAGGTGGCGACGGCAGACGCCTCTCCGATAATAAGGTAAATAAAGGCCAGGACACTCAATAATAAATCATCAACGAACTGATTTTTAACACCTTACATACTATTAAGAATTAATTCACAAAAATATCCGCATAGTGGTAACCGGGGGACGTCATTTTGTGGCGCTGGACCGCGAATAAAAGTAGAAAAAGAAGACAAGAAGAGACCATCCAGATTGGAGGCTCTTCTTCCAGCTGCTAACCGGCTAGCAGCGACAGCCAACCCGCAGGACCCCCGGATCCGCAGCTTTTAGGTAGCGACGGCAGACGCCTGTCCGATAATAAGGTAAATAAAGGCCAGGACACTCAATAATACATGATGAACGAACTGATTTTAACACCTTACATACTATTAAGATTTAATTCATAAAAATATCCACATAGTAGCAACGGGTCGTTTGCATGAAAAGCCAGTGTGACATTATTATTATTATTTCATCAAAAAAGGAACAATCTATTTTCCTATTTGCATTATTTTCTCTCTCTATTTATATATATATATGCAAATCTATATAAAGGCATACCCACACACCGATGAACAGTCATCACAGTGACAGAAACAAATTCAGCACTTCATCCCTGTACCTGCTTATAAGACATTCACTCCTCCACTGCACTTCTCTTAATAAATCAATAATGATATTAATGGTCTTTACCTACAGAGCAGAGGGACCGTCTTTAAAAAGTTTCACACCACTTTTCTTCAGAGGATAAAACAATCGCATAAAGGCCATTTTATTTACTTATTTAGAATCACTCTGGTAGATCAAAGATCCATGTGAGCAGAGACACAGTGGGTCCAGAGGATCATCTATGTACAAACATTACAGAGACAAGTGAACAAATTACGTAATAAAATATTTATATTTGGGGTAAATGTGTTTCCTGTCACGTGTGAAAAGGTCTCAGCTCTGGCTCAGATGTTATGTGAGGGTTAATAATTCACCGCACATCTGGAACCCAACTGACAAAAAGAAGAACGTCTGGATTTGAAGTGATTATTATTATTTGTAGCTTTTATGAATGCAACATGTGATGGTTTCACAACAGGATACAGTGAAAAAAACAAAAAACAACGAATGCTTTGATCTTTGTCTTTATAAAGCAGCAGAACAAAATAAAAGACGCGACAAATGTCAGTTTGATGGCAGCTTCATTTATTCACCACGATTATTAAAGAGTGAGCAGATCCACACATGCAGCAAGAGAACAGCTGGAGGCTGTTTGAGACGTGGAGGATGAGTGACATGCAAACACACACACTCACTGACACACACACACACACACACTCACTGACACACACCCACATTCGCACAAACTCGCACACACACACACGCACTCGCACACACACGCACACACACACACACACACACACACACTCACACTCACACACACACTCGCGCACACACACACACTAACAGTCGTCAGTATTCCTTCGTGGATTAAGAACCGATCTGCAGCAGAACGTCGCCGTCGGGCCTCCAGGGTGGAAGACAACAACAACAAATCGCCATGACGACCGAGTACCGAGAGCAAGATTGCAGTGTCGAACAGTTCCACGTGGTCCGACAGTTTCTCTGCTGAAACGTCCCAGTTGAAAGAAACGAGTGGAGACGCTCGGATGTTTGGACAGAAAAATGTGTAAACTTGTTGTTGTTGTTGTTGTTGACACGGTTGTGGAGCACGGCTTAGCGTCGACACAAAATTGTTGCATGAAAATAAACATTAGCGTCGGACAAAACTACGCTGGGTCTCAGCTGATAGAAAAAAAATGACGTTTACCTCATGTTGCCCTTTGATCTTTCCCCTTTGATCTCTGAAAAATCTATTAAACCTCATTAAACTTTCCCCTTCACAATAAATAAATAAATAAATAAATACAACAAGCGCAAGGTTTCACAGTAAAGCTCCACACTAACTCAGAGAACCACGTCACAAAGTGCACAACAAGAGCAGCTCCTTCTTTACGCGGACATGTTGAGTTGATATAAACGACATTTTGACAACGGCAGGTTCAGATTATCGCGGGAGTGAAGGTGTGCCCAAAGACGGAGGTATATAAATAACAGAATAATAAAAAAAAAAAAAGACCAGTAGAAAGTGACAACAGAGCAGGCCGCTGGCGCACGATTGGTATAAATAAAGTCAATAAATAGAACCGTGACGCGCAGCTCCGGTAACTACAGTTCTAACGGGACCGAACCAAAACAGAAGAGGGACGGACGTCTTCCAGCAGCAGTGCATGCAGATTGTTCTGGTCCTGGATAAATTAAGGCACCAGAGGTTTCAACCCCCCCACAAAATATTTCACTTGGTAACCAGAGCGGACGGAGAGAACGACTGAGCTCTTTCAAGTGTAAAGGCCAAACGTCCACGAGAGCCGGACGGCGGGACGTCTAGGACGTCTTCATCTGCTGCAGCAGCGGCATCTGTGGAGGGAAGCTGGCGTCAGAAAGGACGGAACAAATCTACTAAGACAAGAACATTAATACTCAAAACAGACGAAGTTATCGGACAACAGAACAAGAACATTTTACTTGACGAGATTTTCAAAAATAAGAAAATAATTCTCGCCCCGTATCTTGAAAACACCTTTTCTCGACTCAAAACGAGTTTTATTTTCATGTGTTGTTATTTTAAAATCTTAAAATAAGCTAATTAAAAAATGCTTGTTTTAAGCAAAACTTACTTTTTAGTCAAAAACAAGTAGTTTTTCTTTTCTTTTAAGATTTTAAAATAATAACACAAGAAAATACTTGTTTTGAGTCCAGAAATGCGGTTTTGGACGCGAATAACACACTGGAGAAATTCCTCCCAAAAAAAAAGAAAAAATCTACTAAAACAAGAAAATGAATAGTTAAAATGAGCAAAAATGATTTGCCAGCAGAACAAGAACATTTTACTTGACAAGATTTTCAAAAATAAGACAATAATTCCAGCCCCATATCTTGAAAACAGCATTTCTGGACTCAAAACAAGTTTTATTTCCATGTGTTGTTATTTTAAAATCTTAAAATAAGCTAATTAAAAAATGCAGGTGGACAGGAAACACCCACCTCCTGACAGGAAACACCCAACTTGGACAGGAAACACCCACCTCCTGACAGGAAACACCCACCTTGGACAGGAAACACCCACCTCCTGACAGGAAACACCCACCTTGGACAGGAAACACCCACCTTGTACAGGAAACACCCACCTCCGGACAGGAAACACCCACCTCCTGACAGGAAACACCCACCTTGGACAGGAAACACCCACCTTGGACAGGAAACACCCACCTTGGACAGGAAACACCCACCTTGGACAGGAAACACCCATCTTGGACAGGAAACACCCACCTTGGACAGGAAACACCCACCTCCTGACAGGAAACACCCACCTCCTGACAGGAAACACCCACCTCCTGACAGGAAACACCCACCTCCTGACAGGAAACACCCACCTTGGACAGGAAACACCCACCTCCTGACAGGAAACACCCACCTCCTGACAGGAAACACCCACCTCCTGACAGGAAACACCCACCTCCTGACAGGAAACACCCACCTCCTGACAGGAAACACCCACCTTGGACAGGAAACACCCACCTTGGACAGGAAACACCCACCTCCTGACAGGAAACACCCACCTTGGACAGGAAACACCCACCTTGGACAGGAAACACCCACCTTGTACAGGAAACACCCACCTCCGGACAGGAAACACCCACCTCCTGACAGGAAACACCCACCTTGGACAGGAAACACCCACCTTGGACAGGAAACACCCACCTCCTGACAGGAAACACCCACCTTGGACAGGAAACACCCACCTTGGACAGGAAACACCCACCTTGGACAGGAAACACCCATCTTGGACAGGAAACACCCACCTTGGACAGGAAACACCCACCTCCTGACAGGAAACACCCACCTTGGACAGGAAACACCCACCTTGGACAGGAAACACCCACCTTGGACAGGAAACACCCACCTCCTGACAGGAAACACCCACCTCCTGACAGGAAACACCCACCTTGGACAGGAAACACCCACCTCCTGACAGGAAACACCCACCTTGGACAGGAAACACCCACCTTGGACAGGAAACACCACCTCCTGACAGGAAACACCCACCTTGGACAGGAAACACCCACCTCCTGACAGGAAACACCCACCTTGGACAGGAAACACCCACCTTGGACAGGAAACACCCACCTTGGACAGGAAACACCCACCTCCTGACAGGAAACACCCACCTCCTGACAGGAAACACCCACCTCCTGACAGGAAACACCCACCTTGGACAGGAAACACCCACCTTGGACAGGAAACACCCACCTTGGACAGGAAACACCCACCTTGGACAGGAAACACCCACCTCCTGACAGGAAACACCCACCTCTGACAGGAAACACCCACCTCCTGACAGGAAACACCCAACTTGGACAGGAAACACCCACCTCTGACAGGAAACACCCACCTTGGACAGGAAACACCCACTTCCGGACAGGAAACACCCACCTTGGACAGGAAACACCCACCTTGGACAGGAAACACCCACCTCCTGACAGGAAACACCCACCTTGGACAGGAAACACCCACCTTGGACAGGAAACACCCACCTTGGACAGGAAACACCCACCTCCTGACAGGAAACACCCACCTCCTGACAGGAAACACCCACCTTGGACAGGAAACACCCACCTCCTGACAGGAAACACCCACCTTGGACAGGAAACACCCACCTTGGACAGGAAACACCACCTCCTGACAGGAAACACCCACCTTGGACAGGAAACACCCACCTTGGACAGGAAACACCCACCTCCTGACAGGAAACACCCACCTTGGACAGGAAACACCCACCTTGGACAGGAAACACCCACCTCCTGACAGGAAACACCCACCTCCTGACAGGAAACACCCACCTCCTGACAGGAAACACCCACCTCCTGACAGGAAACACCCACCTTGGACAGGAAACACCCACCTTGGACAGGAAACACCCACCTTGGACAGGAAACACCCACCTCCTGACAGGAAACACCCACCTCCTGACAGGAAACACCCACCTCCTGACAGGAAACACCCACCTCCTGACAGGAAACACCCAACTTGGACAGGAAACACCCACCTCTGACAGGAAACACCCACCTTGGACAGGAAACACCCACTTCCGGACAGGAAACACCCACCTTGGACAGGAAACACCCACCTCCTGACAGGAAACACCCACCTTGGACAGGAAACACCCACCTCCTGACAGGAAACACCCACCTTGGACAGGAAACACCCACCTCCTGACAGGAAACACCCACCTTGGACAGGAAACACCCACCTCCTGACAGGAAACACCCACCTTGGACAGGAAACACCCACCTTGGACAGGAAACACCCACCTCCTGACAGGAAACACCCACCTTGGACAGGAAACACCCACCTCCTGACAGGAAACACCCACCTTGGACAGGAAACACCCACCTTGGACAGGAAACACCCACCTTGGACAGGTCCACTCCGGTGAGGGCGTTGACCGACACGGGCAGCTCGGCCAGCAGCCGGGTCACCTCGCCCGTCAGGCGGCTGCCCTCCCCGCTCAGGATCACGATCTCGTTGGTCTTCGCCAGCGGGGCGGCGACCTTGGTGGCGATCTGCAGACACGGTGAGGTAAGGTGAGGCAAGGTAGCGTCAGTGAGGTAAAGTGAGGTCAGTGAGGTGAGGTGAGGTGGCGTCAGTTATGTCAGTGAGGTAAGGCGAGGTGAGGTGAGGTCAGTGACCAATAAATAAATAAATAAACCCAAATGAAAACGTTACAATGATCCCGTTTTAAGGTTTACTGGGAAAACTGTGTGTGTGTGTGTGTGTGTGTGTGCGTGCGTGCGGTGACCTTGGGCAGGGCCTCCAGGACCAGGGCGGTCTTGGCGGCGTCCCCGTACTGCTGGTAGGCTTCGGCCTTCAGCTTCATCTTCGCCGCCTCCGCCTTCCCCACCGCCTCGATGGACGACGCCTCCGCCTCGCCGATCTTGCGGATCTTCTCGGCCTCGGCCTGAGCGATCAGCACCGTCTTCACCCTGGGGGGACGGAGCGGGGGAGGGTGGAGGTGGGGGCGGAGTCAGCGAGCGAGTGGCGAGCGTCCCCGGGCGCCGAACCGTCACTCACTTGCTGCCCTCGGCCAGCTGCCGTATCTTGTAGGCGTCGGCCTCGGCGGGACGCTTCACCGTGGCGATCAGCTCCTTGTCCGTCCGGAGGATCTCCTTCTCCTCGATGGTGATCTCCTTCTTCCTCTGCACCACCTGGATCTCCATCTCCTCCAGCCGGATCTTCTGCTGCTCCTTGGCCGCCTGCAGCTCGTAGGCCAGCTGCGCCTCGGCTTTCTGCGGGCGGCAGGCGGAGCGACGCTTTGATCTCTCTGTGTGTCCCACACAGAGAGATCAAAGCACGCCGCTCATCTGTCGACAGTTTTTATGCGATTTACTCGTAAAGGGTTAAAGAAATGGACGGGCCGTGCAGCGCGGCAGCCGTCGTCTCCTGAACCAACCCTTTAGATATTCGAATGGTTGGCATGGTTTCCACGGTAACGCCAAGTTCCAACATCCATTCAAATACCCTTTTAATAAGATTTAGGTTTCTGACGCTTTTATTTTTAATGAAATCGAGAAAAGCGAGCGGCGAGGACGTCACGTCGCCCACCTTGGTGTTGATCTCCTGGTTGAAGGACGCCTTCTCCAGCTCCAGCTCCCGTTTGGAGTCGGCCATCTTGGTGTCGGCCTTGAACTTCATGTCCATCATCTCCTTCTTGCACTCGGCTTCCTGTGGGGGAGGGGAGGAGGGGGATCAGTGCTCCGCGGCGACGCACCGGTCAAACTCAACCTGCCGCGGCGTCCCAACCCGTATCCCGGCGTCCCTCTCTGCCTCCGCCACGCCGATGTCGGCGTCCCTCCGCACGGCGGCGATCTGCGTCTTCCCCAGGGAGCTCAAGTAATCCAGTTTATCGTAGACGTCCTGCGAGCGGAGACAGACGGGTGAGACCTCACAGTCTCCTTCAGTCCAAACAACCCTGGAGGACAAAGGACGTCGGTTCTCCAGCAGAGACTTACTGGTTTTATTTACATGGAAACACGAACTGTCACACAAGAAGGACAATCGCAAACGCAAATCTACTGATGTGTTTCCTTCAGAGGCTAATGCTAATCCCAGCTACTGGTCATACAGGCTAATGCTAATCCCAGCTACTGGACATACATGCTAATGCTAATCCCAGCTACTGGTCATAAATTTTAATGCCAATCCAAGCTACTGGACATACAGGCTAATGCTAATTCCAGCTACTGGTCATACATGCTAATGCTAATCCCAGCTACTGGACATACATGCTCATGCTAATCCCAGCTAATGGACATACATGCTAATGCTAATCCCAGCTACTGGACATACATGCTAATGCTAATCCCAGCTACTGGACATACATGCTCATGCTAATCCCAGCTAATGGACATACGGGCTAATGCTAATCCCAGCTACTGGTCATACATGTTAATGCTAATCCCAGTTATTATACACACATGCTAATGCTAATCCCAGCTACTAGACATACATGCTAATGCTAATCCTAGCTACTGGACATACATGCTAATGCTAATCCCAGCTACTGGTCATATATGCTAATGCTAATCCCAGCTACTGGACATACATGCTAATGCTAATCCCAGCTACTGGACCAACAGGCTAATGCTACTCCCAGTCATTTGACATACATACATGCTAATGCTAACGGTACTGCAGGAAGCACTGTTTTCCCGTGGCGGTCAGGAGGACGGAGTTAGCCGCGATGGCACCGTCAAAGAAGCAGCCGCCGGTTGCCTCTCAGGTGAACTCACCTTGATGGTGAAGCTGAGAATCTCGATGCCCATCCGGCCGACGTCGGGAGCGGCCACGTCCCGCACCAGTTTGGCAAACTGGTCCCGGTCCCGGTAGATTTGCTCCACGGTCAGAGTCCCTGCAGGACAGACGCTCGTCCGTCAGACCAGAGGACGGAAACGACAAACGTCGGTACTCCACAGTCTGCGACTGAAAAACCACGAGACTTCGGCTCTCCAGGCGCGTTGAAGCTACAAAAGCTTCAGGAGGCGACGAAGCTACACAGCTACAACGCTACACGGCTACGACGCTACACGGCTACGAGGCTACATGGGGACAATGCAACACGGGGACAACGCTCCACGACGACAACGCTACACGGTGACAACGATACAATGCTACAACGTTACACAGCGACAACACTACACGACAACAATGCTACACGGCTACAACGCTACACGGCTACTATGCTACACGGCTACAAGGCTACACGGTGACAACGCTACAATGCTACATGACTACGTTACACAGCGACAACGTTACATGACAACAATGCTACACGGCTACAACGCTACACGGTTACGACGCTACATGGTGACAACGCTACAATGCCACAACGTTACAGAGCGACAACGCTACACGGCAACAATGCTACACGGCTACAACGCTACACGGTGACGACGCTACATGGCTACGAGGCTACACAGTGACAACACTACAATGCTACATGGCTACGACGTTACACAGCGACAACGTTACACGGCAACAATGCTACACGGCTACACGCTACACAGCGACAACGCTACACGGCGACAACGCTACACACGACAACGCTACACGGCTACGACGCTACACGGCGACCACGCTACACGGCGACAACGCGAGACGGCTACAACGCTACACGGCGATGATGCTACACAGCTACGACGCTACACAGTGACAACGCTACACAGCTACAACGCTACACAGCGACAAAGCTACGACGCTACCCGGCTACAACGCTACACGCCGACAACACTACAGGGCGACAACGTTACACGGCGACAACGCTACACGGTGACAGCGCTACACGGCGACAATGCTACACGGTGACAATGCTACACGGTGACAAAGCTACACGGCGACAATGCTACACGACTACAATGCTACACGGCGACAACGCTACACGGCGACAACGCTACACAGCGACTACGCTAGACGGCGACTACGCTACACGGCGACTACGCTACACGGCGACAGCGCTACACAGCTACAACGCTACACGGGGACAACGCTACACGCCGACAACGCTACACGTTTAATCCCGTCGCCACGGTGATAGGAGGGCCGGCGGTTCCTACCCAGGATGGAGCGCAGGTGACCCTCCAGCGTGTGCAGCAGCACGGCTTTGATCTCCATCACCGATTTACCCAGGAACTGTTCGCACGCCACCGCCAGCAGGTCCTGCTCCGTCATCACCTTCACCTGCGGCGGAGCGGCAGCGGGTGACCGTGACGTACGTGTGTGTGTGTGTGTGTGTGTGTGTGTGTGTGTGTGTGTGTGTGTGTGTGTGTGTGTGTGTGTGTGTGTACCTGAGCCACCCCGGTCACGGTGATGGCGACGCCCTCCGCCGTCTCCACGTCTTCACACCGCGGCTTCAGGGTCATGATCTCCAGGCTCAACCTGCGGAAGCAGCAGGACGACGTGACGCCACGAACCGAGACGGAAACTCGTAACTGGGACGTCTGAGGTCACGACTGTGTGATGTCATCATTTAGCGGGGAACGCGTAGTCGAGTAATACTGCTGACAGCCTGTGGGGGAAGTGTGGAGCAGTGTGTAATACTGCTGACGGCCTGTAGGGGCAGTGTGTAACACTTCTGACGACCTGTAGGGGCAGTGTGTAATACTGCTGACGGCCTGTAGGGGCAGTGTGTAACACTTCTGACGACCTGTAGGGGCAGTGTGTAATACTGCTGACGGCCTGTAGGGGCAGTGTGTAATACTGCTGACGGCCTGTAGGGGCAGTGTGTAATACTGCTGACGGCCTGTAGGGGCAGTGTGTAATACTGCTGACGGCCTGTAGGGGCAGTGTGTAATACTGCTGACGGCCTGTAGGGGCAGTGTGTAGTACTTCTGACGGCCTGTAGGGGCAGTGTGTAATACTGCTGACGACCTGTAGGGGCAGTGTGTAATACTGCTGACAGCCTGTAGGGGCAGTGTGTAATACCGCTGACGACCTGTAGGGGCAGTGTGTAATACTGCTGACGGCCTGTAGGGGCAGTGTGTAGTACTTCTGACGGCCTGTAGGGGCAGTGTGTAATACTGCTGACGACCTGTAGGGGCAGTGTGTAATACTGCTGACGGCCTGTAGGGGCAGTGTGTAGTACTTCTGACGGCCTGTAGGGGCAGTGTGTAATACAGCTGACGGCCTGTAGGGGCAGTGTGTAATACTGCTGACGACCTGTAGGGGCAGTGTGTAATACCGCTGACGACCTGTAGGGGCAGTGTGTAATACCCTTGTATTCTTTGAACTCCTCCATGATCAAAGAATCATGGAGGAGATCAAAGAAGATACACACACACACACACACACACACACACATATATATGTATATATGTATCTGATATATATATATATATATATATATACATATGTCTCCCTGGGCCAAATATAAAAAACTACTGACTGTAGTTTTCTCAGCCAGGATCCTCAGTAATGGTTCTTTTCTATCTACTACAATCATTCCAATAAATGTTATAAAACGACTTTAGAACCCCCCCCCCCCCCCCCCCCCCCCCTCACCTCTGGGTGTCAGAGAGCAGCCACCAGGCCCAGGCCCAGCCTCCCACGATGTAGGTCTTCACGTCGGAGCCCAGGCAGCCACCTGGGGGACGGGAGCGGCGCCATGAGGACGGTAACCACGGCAACCCTCCACCCACAGCCAGGGAGACGGTGGAGTCACCGCACACACTGGTATTACTGCCGACGTTAACGCTGCCGGCTTACTAACGCCGATAAATTAAACTTTTTGTAGTGTAGTGGTGTTTTTTGTTTTTTTAATTATTACTATATAAATATTATTTTATATTATAAAAACATACGACTTTAACAGCTAAATATCCGCCTTCTTTTTAAGAGAATATCATATAACCATTTACTAAAAGACAAAAGAGTGGCAAAACAACATGAAGAGTAATCAATAAAAATAATAACAACAGAAACTAATTTAAAAAAACAAAACAATATGAGGAGTAATTAATTAAAATAACAATAGAAACTAATATTAAAAAACAATATGAAGAGTAATTAATACAAATAACAGAAACTAATATTAAAAAAACAAGACAATATTAAGAGTAACTAATAAAAACAATAATAAAATCAACAACAATAGAAACTAATATTAAAAAAACAACACAATAAGAAGAGTAATTAATAAAAATAACAAACTAATATTAAAAAAACAAAACACTATGAAGAGTAATTAATAAAAACAATAACAACAGAAACTAATATTAAAAAAACAAAACAATATGAAGAGTAATTAATTAAAAACAATAACAACAGAAACTAATATTAAAAAAACAAAACAATATGAAGAGTAATTAATAATAATAACAGAAACTAATATTAAAAAAACAACACAATAAGAAGAGTAATTAATAAAAACAATAACAGCAGTAACTAATATTAAAAAAAACAACAATATGAAGAGTAATTAATAAAAATAAAAACAGAAACTAATATAAAAAATACAAAACAATATGAGGAGTGATTAATAAAAATGACAGAAACTAATATTAAAAACAACAATATGAGGAGTAATCAATAAAAATAACAGAAACTAATATAAAAAACAACAATATGAGGAGTAATCAATAAAAATGACAGAAACTAATATTAAAAACAACAATATGAGGAGTAATTAATAAAAATAACAGAAACTAATATTAAAAACAACAATATGAGGAGTAATCAATAAAAATAACAGAAACTAATATTAAAAACAACAATATGAGGAGTAATCAATAAAAATAACAGAAACTAATATAAAAAACAACAATATGAGGAGTAATCAATAAAAATAACAGAAACTAATATAAAAAACAACAATATGAGGAGTAATCAATAAAAATAACAGAAACTAATATTAAAAACAACAATATGAGGAGTAATCAATAAAAATAACAGAAACTAATATTAAAAACAACAATATGAGGAGTAATCAATAAAAATAACAGAAACTAATATTAAAAACAACAATATGAGGAGTAATCAATAAAAATAACAGAAACTAATATTAAAAACAACAATATGAGGAGTAATCAATAAAAATAACAGAAACTAATATTAAAAACAACAATATGAGGAGTAATCAATAAAAATAACAGAAACTAATATTAAAAACAACAATATGAGGAGTAATCAATAAAAATAACAGAAACTAATATTAAAAACAACAATATGAGGAGTAATCAATAAAAATAACAGAAACTAATATTAAAAACAACAATATGAGGAGTAATCAATAAAAATAACAGAAACTAATATAAAAAACAACAATATGAGGAGTAATCAATAAAAATAACAGAAACTAATATTATAAACAACAATATGAGGAGTAATCAATAAAAATAACAGAAACTAATATTAAAAAAACCAGACAATATGAGGAGTAATTAATAAAAACAATAACAGAAACTAATATTAAAGAAACAAAACAATATGAAGAGTAATTAATAAAAACAATAACAACAGAAACTAATATTTAAAAAAACCAATATGAAGAGTTATTAATAAAAAACAATAACAACAGAAACTAATAAAGAAACAAAACAATATGAAGAGTAATTAATAAAAAATAATAACAGAAACTAATATCAAAAAAATTAAACAATAGCGTGACTATATTTTACATTATTGTATGATAATACTTGTAGATATTGACATATTCTGAATACCACAGATTATGTTATTTACTGCACAGAATACATGAATAATATGAATTTGCCCGGTTGTTGAGTGTTTAACAGTAAAATCTCAGTGTTCAGAATCAGACCTGCTGGAAACATTTAATCATCCTAGAAGTGACCATAAAACAGGAGTTTGTCTTTTATATGAATCTTTTGACAGATTGAAGACCTGCTAACGATGCTAACGGAGCTGTCATCGGCATCAGGAGCTAAAATATCCGCTGAAAGCACTGATTTTATAGCTTTACTCAGCATAACAGTGTTTTTTTTAAAGATAAATGTGGATTTAAGGCGCTGACTGAGATTAACGCAGTAAAGATGCAGCGCTGGGTGCGCTGGTGTTCCAGACCAACTGGCGTCCCTGTTAACTGGTGACCGATTTCCGGTATCTCCCGGCGTTGCGGCGGCCGCCGGCGGAGAACGCGACAGGAAGTCGGTCACCATTTAACACGGACGCCAGTCCATCCGAAACACGTGACGGACGCTGTGGCTCGCCGTTAGCCATTAGCGGGGGGAAACACCTTACCGGAGACCACCAGCGCCTCGTTCGGCCCCACGGTCAAACAGTTTCCCATGGCGGGGGGGGGGGGACGGAGCGGAGCTCGGGCAGCGGCGGAGGAGGAGGAGGAGCAGGAGCAGGAGGAGGAGGAGGAGGAGCAGCAGCAGGAGGAGGAGGAGAAATCCCGCACTGGCGAAGGGAGAAGGTGAAGATGCTGATGATTGAAGTCTTCGAGACAACAACAGGGCCCCGCCCCTCTGGTGACGTCAAAGCCCGGAAAGCGACGCAAACGAATGCCGTAAACAATAAATACCATAGAGCGATATAGATAACGTGCACATTTTTGTACGGTATGTTGTAATAGTTGCAGTCATTCAAAAACATGTTTACAACATCCTCTTATTTCTCTATATACTTGTCTATATGGCGTATATTTATATATATACATATATGCTATATATAAATAAATATTCAGAATATGTCATTATCTACAAGTATCATACAAGAATGTTATATATAGTCACACTATTGTCTTGTTTTTTTAATATTAGTTTTCTGTTGTTTTTGTTTTTAATAATTAGTCCTCATATTGTTTGCTATATATATATATATATATATATATATAGAGAGAGAGATATCTATCTATCAGATACATATATACATATATGCATGTGTGTATCTGCTTTGATCTCCTCCATGATTCTTTGATCATGGAGGAGATCAAAGAAGATCAGCATCTGTTGCCATGGAGACGCTCCCTGCTCAGTGTTTCACACAGTGATGAGGCAAGCTGACAGTCCAGTTAGCGTCGATATGAGCTCATGGCTATCATGCTAGCGATGCTAACTGCTCTACTTTAACTTTTGAAAACGTTGCCATGTCCGTCGCAAGAAGCAAGTGTTTTCATTAATTTTAATAATAATTATACCAAAAACTTTTTTTTTTTTTTTTTTTAGGGGTGGGTGGGGGGGGGGGGGGGGGGGGGGGGGGGGGGGGATCAAAGATGCTTTACATAAAGAACACAAATACAGACAATTACAATGAACAGTTATGGAAAGCCTGTTTTTTTGCCAATAATATACGAATAACTTCAGTATAAAACCATAAATGAACAAATATTATCATGGCGACGTAGAGAAAAGTTTTAATGATAATGTTTCATGTATATATGTATATATATATATATACATATATATATATGTGTGTGTGTGTATATGTATATATGTATGTGTGTGTGTGTGTATATACATATATTTGTATATATGTATATATGTAGGTATGTATTTATATATATGTAGTAAATATATCTATAATATATTTACTATATATTTAATAAATATATATATATTTACTATATATATAGTACTATATATATTATATATATAGTAAAGTTGGCTGAACAAATCGCTTTTAAACGTGTTCATTTATCACATTTCATATGAAAGTACATGAAAAATACATTGTAAATAAATAAGTAAATAAATTATAATCATTGGTCAACTGAACACGGCTTGCAGGGACGAATAGATGTCCGTTACTTCTTATATATAAAATATACACATTATATAGAAAATATAAAGAATCAGGAATCTAACTGGCTCTTGAGTTTGACAACAAAAGCACAGATGTGGGAGTTCCAGTCTGATATTAAAGGCCTTGTTCCAGCTCCACACCGCCCCCTGGAGGCTCCTGGGCCTCATGGCAGCTCTGCTCGCCTTTGAAAACAGCTGAACTGCGCCTGTGGCCTCTGGGGGGCGCTGGGGGAGCGCGGCTGGAAATGTAAAAGAACGAGCGAGGGAAGGAAACCAGGGCAATGATGGGGTGAGGGGTGGAGGGGGTATGGGGGGTCTGGCCCCCTGGTGGTGATGTCCAGTAACTACACCTCCAGGTTTTAGTCTGTGATCGACTGACCGACTGCAGGACGACGTGTGTGTGTGTGTGGTGTGTGTCTGTGTGTGTGTGTGTGTTGTGTGTGTGTGTGTGTGTGTGTGTGTGTGTGTGTGTGTGTGAGTGTGTGTGTGTGTGTGTGTGTGAAAGAGAGGAGAGGAGAAGGAGAGAGAGGGAGAGAGAGAGGGGGAGAGAGAGAGGGGTGAGAGAAGGAGAGAGAGGGAATAGAGAGGAAGAGAGAGAGAGGGGGAGATGAGAGGGAGAGACAGAGAGAGAGGGAGAGAGAGAGGGGGAGAGAGAGAGAGAGAGAGAGCGGGGGAGAGACAGGGAGAGAGAGAGCAGAGAGAGAGAGGAGAGATGAGGGGGAGAGAGGGCGAGAGAGAGAGAGAGAGAGAGAGAGAGAAGGAGAGAGAGAGAGATAGAGAGAGAGGGAGAGACAGGGAGAGAGAGAGAGCAAGAGATAGAGAGAGAGGGGGACAGAGAGAGAGAGGGAGAGAGAGAGGGCAAGGGAGAGAGAGAGAGAGAGGGAGAGGACAGGGAGAGAGAGGGAGAGAGAGAGGGCAAGAGAGAGAGAGAGAGTGAGGGAGAGAGAGAGCAAGAGAGAGACCTTGCAATGAAACTCTAAAATTAGACCCAAAAGACTGATATTAGCTCACTTCCCAGATATGGAACACTCACACACACACACACACACACACACACACACACACACACACACACACACCATGACGTCAGCAGAGGTGCAGTGTGAGAAACATGAGGATCACCGTCGGTCACATCCTCCCCGTGTTTCAGCGAAGTCGGTCTCTGGTTGGATGTTTGACACTTTGAGCAAAGAAACAAGTCGA
>NW_027661817.1:0-85331 GCF_963422515.1 Blennius ocellaris
GGTTAGGGTTAGGGTTAGGGTTAGGGTTAGGGTTAGGGTTAGGGTTAGGGTTAGGGTTAGGGTTAGGGTTAGGGTTAGGGTTAGGGTTAGGGTTAGGGTTAGGGTTAGGGTTAGGGTTAGGGTTAGGGTTAGGGTTAGGGTTTGGGTTTGGGTTTGGGTTAGGGTTAGGGTTAGGGTTAGGGTTAGGGTTAGGGTTAGGGTTAGGGTTAGGGTTAGGGTTAGGGTTAGGGTTAGGGTTAGGGTTAGGGTTAGGGTTAGGGTTAGGGTTAGGGTTAGGGTTAGGGTTAGGGTTAGGGTTAGGGTTAGGGTTAGGGTTAGGGTTAGGGTTAGGGTTAGGGTTAGGGTTAGGGTTAGGGTTAGGGTTAGGGTTAGGGTTAGGGTTAGGGTTAGGGTTAGGGTTAGGGTTAGGGTTAGGGTTAGGGTTAGGGTTAGGGTTAGGGTTAGGGTTAGGGTTAGGGTTAGGGTTAGGGTTAGGGTTAGGGTTAGGGTTAGGGTTAGGGTTAGGGTTAGGGTTAGGGTTAGGGTTAGGGTTAGGTTAGGGTTAGGGTTAGGGTTAGGGTTAGGGTTAGGGTTAGGGTTAGGGAGGGGACATAGACGAGTAGGCATTGGCAACAGGACTAGTAACTTAACAAGCAACCATCCCAATCATAGAATAAACAGGATATTCATATCATCACAAATGAAAAGGAGTTAAAAGAAGTAAAATAAAACCCGAAAAGAAAAAGTATAATACTTAAAAATTACAATCATCAGAAGAATTAAACAACACAAAAAAAAGAGAATAAAAAATTAAAACCGTGAGGGAATTACGTCCCAAGGTCCAGATAAAAGCATGAGAAATTGTATTAGTTAGGGGGCCAGCCTGTTGGAATGGTGTAAGTTATATAGACGGTCTTTTGGCTCCATCTAGGGGAGACGGAGGAGTATTGTCATTTGGAGTTAAAAAATCACATCATTCAACGGTCTTTCTATGGGAGGGAGATAAGGAAGAGAAGAAAGAAGATTAAGACACAGGAAAAATCTTTATAAAAGGGAATGGAGGGGGGGGAAAGGGGGGGGGGGGGCTTTAGGTTTAGGTCAGGAAGTGAAGGGGTTAGGGTTAGGAAGAAAGAGTGGGTAGGGTGGTGTAGAAGAATGGGGGTTGAAGAGAGGGTAAGGGTTAGGATTAGGCATGGGGGTGGGTAGGGAGAGGGGGGGGGGGGGGAAGAATTAGGGTTAGGTCAGGAAATGAAGGGGTTAGGGTTAGGAAAGAAAAATGGATAGGGTGGTATGGAAGAAATTAGGAATAGGAGGGGGGGTGGGTAAGGGCTCAAGGTTGAACTGGGGGTTGGGGGGGGGGGGGAGGTATGGGTAAGAGAATGGAGGGATTAGGGTTAGGAAGAAGGTATGGGTAGGGTAATGTATAAAAGGATTAGTTTAGGATGAGGTATGGGAGTGAGGGGGGGGGGGGGGGGGGGGGGGAAAGAAAAAGGAGCGGAGAACCAGAGACATTGGAGGGGAGGCGCTTCACTCTTCTCCACTGGACTGCATTCACTTGTAGAGAGAGAGAGAGAAAAAAAAGGGGAAGGAAGGTGAAAGGTTTTCTCTATGATCAATTCAATTTCATAAAATCATTATCAATAAATATGGAACAACATTTCCCCCAAACCTATACTTAAGTGCTATAAAAACTGTTAGTAAAAAAAGTGGCGGAAAACACATCAAACAACTCTTAAGTGCTCATATGAATACAATCATAGTAAGTTATCATATACATCAACCTAAAACCCAATAAATTAGTTAAAATCACAATCAAACTCGATATGTTTGGGGGAGAGGTATGTCCCTACTAAGAAATATTATAATCGCTTTAAAAAAAAAAAAAAAAAAAAAAAAAAAAAAAAAAAAAAAAAAAAAAAAAAAAAAAAAAAGGGGGGGGGGGGGGGGGGGGGGAATAAAATTGACCGGTGAACAAGTTTTTATATCCTATTGGTTCTTAAAAGTCCCCGTTGGGGGGGTCTCAAGTTGGACAACCTTTTCATTAAGTCCCAGTGGTGAAATTGTTTTTAATTTTGTTATCAGGGTTAGGGTTAGGGTTAGGGTTAGGGTTAGGGTTAGGGTTAGGGTTAGGGTTAGGGTTAGGGTTAGGGTTAGGGTTAGGGTTAGGTTTGGGACATAGTAGAAAAGGGTTAGGGTTAGGGTTAGGGTTAGGGTTAGGGTTAGGGTTAGGGTTAGGGTTAGGGTTAGGGTTAGGGTTAGGGTTAGGGTTAGGGTTAGGGTTAGGGTTAGGGTTAGGGTTAGGGTTAGGGTTAGGGTTAGGTTAGGGTTAGGGTTAGGGTTAGGGTTAGGGTTAGGGTTAGGGTTAGGGTTAGGGTTAGGGTTAGGGTTAGGGTTAGGGTTAGGGTTAGGGTTAGGGTTAGGGTTAGGTTAGGGACATAGAAGAAAAAGGCACTGGCAACAGAACTTCTCTTTGTAAAAAAGCAAAAAAACCCATCAATCGGCTTATAAATGTGTAATAAGAAATTAATCAGAAAAATCGAGGAAAAACAACTAAAAAGAGATAGGTAAGACGTCAAAGGGATGAAGGTTAGGTTTAGGCCAGGGGAGGAGTTTTGAGGGAAGGGGGAGGGGTTAAGGTAAGGGAAGGTAGAGGGTTGGAGGGTCGGAGAGAAGGAAGGACTTAGGTTTGGGTGATAGGGGGGAGGGATTAGGTTTAGGTTTAGGGGAGGAGTTTTGAGGGGAAGGGGAGGGGTTAAGGTTAGGGGAAGGTAGAGGGTGGGAAGGTCAGAAAAAGGAAGGATTTAGGTGTAGGTAATGGGAAGGAGGGATTAGGTTTAGGCAAGGGGAGGAGTTTTGAGGGGAAGGGGAGGGGTTAAGGTTAGGAGAAGGTAGAGGGTTGGAGGGTCGGAGAGAAGGAAGGACTTAGATTTAGGTAATAGGGGGGAGGGATTAGGTTTAGGTTTAGGGGAGGAGTTTTGAGGGGAAGGGGAGGGGTTAAGGTTAGGAGAATGGGAGGGGTGGGAGGGTCAGAAGGAAAGGGGGAATAGGAGGGAAGGGAAGGCAGAGAAATCTAAAAACGTTAAAATAAAATTAAAAATAAAATTGGAGCTGATGTATAAAAAAAGTTTCTTTAAACTTTATTAAAATACAGTCATGTATGTGGATCAAAGTCTCTTCCAGGTGGTCTGTACGACTCGAGGAGAAAGTCTGGTTCTCAGTGGTGACATGCGATGTGGATGTGGCTGAGTTGTCCATTTGAAGGAGGACTGCTGCAGGCTGTCTGTCGCCTCGGGTTGAGTCCTCTCCCTCTGGGGGCTCCGCTGAGTGGTGGTCTCGACCCGCTGGTGGCTCCGCTGTTTAGGCGCAGGCTGTGGTGGTGCGTGGGTCTCCCTCCGTCTGGTTCTGTCGGTGGTTACGGGGGTCCGGGCCTGGTGGGTTGTGGCTGGTATCTGCTCACGGGTCCTGCTGGGGTGTGGTCCCTCCGTCCCTCGGTCTGGTTGGGGGGTCGGTGTGGGGGGACTCCGGGGGGGTCCCTCCTGCCGTTTCTCCGGTTCCCTGTTCCTCTCCCTTTGGATGGAGATGGCCGGGGAGGGGGAGGTCTTGGTCTCCTCAGCAGGGCTGGTGTCATTCAGACCCTCCGTTTGTGACCCCACCGTTCTGGAGTGGAGGGGTGGTGTGAGGTCTGGGTCAGGGTGGTAAGCAGACCAAATGAGTATGTTTGTGTGTGCTTCTCCCAATGATTGTGTGGTGAGGCGGCGACCATATCTTTTTTTGGCCATATTAATTGCATTTTGCCAGGCCGAAGGTTGAAACGGCTGGCTGCTTTCAATTAATAGGCAGAGATTTGATTGTGTCTCCTCATAGTGGTCCTGTAGTATTTTCAGATTGTTTTTCATCCAGAGGTATGTATTTTCTTTAATTTTGTCTTTCACCTTCTGGGTGGGGCCTGCAGGCTTTATGAAATCGGTTAATTTGTTTGTTTTCTTTTCCATTCCAGGTGGGATGATGTTATCTTCAATTGCCTGGTCTATGGTGTGAGTATGGTGGAAGACTTGGATAGTTTTAAAATATAATGTAGACCTGATTTTAGTCTTTGTGGGGTCCAAACCTTGTAGGTCAGCTCTTGGCCACGTGCAGGTGTGTGGATCCCATGATTCGTCAGGTCGGTAGGGGAAATGAGTATTCACCAGGTTCTCCAGTGCGGAAGTCATCTTCTCAATAAAAGAAAGGTAAGTAAAGAAGGTAAGTATAAAGGATTACATAAAAAGGAGGTAAGTATAAGAGGTGGTAAGAGGAATGATTGTTTAAAGGGTAAGTATTTCTAAAAAAGATGGATAAAACTAAGTCCTCTATCCTTATTAGGTGAGTGAGGCCAGTGATATCCCTTCTTAATAAAAAATTAAATAACCATACAATCCAAATAAGGTAAATGAAATAAAATTCAGGAAGGTAAAAGGAGGAGATTTAAAAGAGGATTGAAAAATGCTAAGATTTAAAATGACTGAGAGTTATTAAAAATAAGTCAAAGAATGAAATTTGTTGATTAAAACTTTTTACAAAAGAGGATGATTCCGTTCCAGAGAGGCTTAAACCAGAATCGCGTGAACCACACCAACCTCGAAATCTGGACCGCTGTGGGATGTGTCCAGGATTTGGAGCCCGCCGTACAGAAGGATCTGTTTTCTCCGGAGGCCGTCGCTGGATCTCCTTCTTTGAAGCAGCCGGTTTCAGGATGTGGAATAAAACTGTCCTTTTGCATTCAT
Organism: Blennius ocellaris; assembly: GCF_963422515.1. Taxonomy (NCBI): domain Eukaryota; kingdom Metazoa; phylum Chordata; class Actinopteri; order Blenniiformes; family Blenniidae; genus Blennius; species Blennius ocellaris. The sequence continues at coordinate 4,743 of NW_027661817.1, forward strand.
TCAGTTAAAAATAAAAACTTTACTGAGCTCAGTTAAAAAATCCTAAAAGCAAACAATTCATAAAATCCTCAGTCTCTGCGAAGAGAAAAAAGGAAAAAAGGTTAAAAGCCCAACGTTTCGACGTGTAGTCTTCCTCAGGGGCAATAGCGAAATGTTTGCTGCAGGTGGCTTTTCTAGTTCCTGTGGAGGGAGTTTACAGGATGTGGGAGGAGTCAGAGCAGGAAGTGGAACACCATCTTTGTAGTTTTTGTCAGGTTGTAATCCATCTGCTGTGATTGTACTTTGGCTCCCCCGTGTGGTCACTTTAAGATTACGGTTGCCTCTCTGGAAGGAAACAGAGCCTTGCAAACAGGAAGTAAAAGAATAAAAGAGAAAGTAAATCATAGTAAAAAAGAAAACTTTAAAAAGAGAAAGATGTATATAAAAGATGTTGATAATATCATTAAGAGAGTAAGATTAAAACGAGTATACCTGGCCTGCTCCTATGTATAAAAGTGTCTAAATAAGCTTTAAAAAGGAAGTAAGGATTAAACAAACAAATAACGAGAAGGTAAGACCAAGTTGAGGGGCTGTTTGTGGTTTTGGAGCGATGAAAGAGGTCATATCCCCAGCTGAACGGGTAAGGCCAAACTCTCCATGCCAAGCCTGCAGGATCCGTCCCAAAATGATGTCTGCAGGAGAAAAGCTGGTATCCCTGGATGGTAAGCCCCATAAAATCAATAAATTATGTGATTTTTCAAATAAGATCAACTATAATCACACAATTGAATTACTAAAACCGGGTCTTGACCTGAAATAAAGTAAGTTCTAAAATAATCTAAGAGAAGAAAATTTGTAAAACTTAAGAGGTTTAAAAGAATCCTTGGAGTATCTTTTCCCAAAGGGATATGTTTAAAAGGGTTAAAAGTTGCTTTTTTGAATTATTGTCTGGCTCGGGCAGGGTTAGGTTAGGGACATAGAAGAAAAAGGCACTGGCAACAGAACTTCTCTTTGTAAAAAAGCAAAAAAACCCATCAATCGGCTTATAAATGTGTAATAAGAAATTAATCAGAAAAATCGAGGAAAAACAACTAAAAAGAGATAGGTAAGACGTCAAAGGGATGAAGGTTAGGTTTAGGCCAGGGGAGGAGTTTTGAGGGAAGGGGGAGGGGTTAAGGTAAGGGAAGGTAGAGGGTTGGAGGGTCGGAGAGAAGGAAGGACTTAGGTTTGGGTGATAGGGGGGAGGGATTAGGTTTAGGTTTAGGGGAGGAGTTTTGAGGGGAAGGGGAGGGGTTAAGGTTAGGGGAAGGTAGAGGGTGGGAAGGTCAGAAAAAGGAAGGATTTAGGTGTAGGTAATGGGAAGGAGGGATTAGGTTTAGGCAAGGGGAGGAGTTTTGAGGGGAAGGGGAGGGGTTAAGGTTAGGAGAAGGTAGAGGGTTGGAGGGTCGGAGAGAAGGAAGGACTTAGATTTAGGTAATAGGGGGGAGGGATTAGGTTTAGGTTTAGGGGAGGAGTTTTGAGGGGAAGGGGAGGGGTTAAGGTTAGGAGAATGGGAGGGGTGGGAGGGTCAGAAGGAAAGGGGGAATAGGAGGGAAGGGAAGGCAGAGAAATCTAAAAACGTTAAAATAAAATTAAAAATAAAATTGGAGCTGATGTATAAAAAAAGTTTCTTTAAACTTTATTAAAATACAGTCATGTATGTGGATCAAAGTCTCTTCCAGGTGGTCTGTACGACTCGAGGAGAAAGTCTGGTTCTCAGTGGTGACATGCGATGTGGATGTGGCTGAGTTGTCCATTTGAAGGAGGACTGCTGCAGGCTGTCTGTCGCCTCGGGTTGAGTCCTCTCCCTCTGGGGGCTCCGCTGAGTGGTGGTCTCGACCCGCTGGTGGCTCCGCTGTTTAGGCGCAGGCTGTGGTGGTGCGTGGGTCTCCCTCCGTCTGGTTCTGTCGGTGGTTACGGGGGTCCGGGCCTGGTGGGTTGTGGCTGGTATCTGCTCACGGGTCCTGCTGGGGTGTGGTCCCTCCGTCCCTCGGTCTGGTTGGGGGGTCGGTGTGGGGGGACTCCGGGGGGGTCCCTCCTGCCGTTTCTCCGGTTCCCTGTTCCTCTCCCTTTGGATGGAGATGGCCGGGGAGGGGGAGGTCTTGGTCTCCTCAGCAGGGCTGGTGTCATTCAGACCCTCCGTTTGTGACCCCACCGTTCTGGAGTGGAGGGGTGGTGTGAGGTCTGGGTCAGGGTGGTAAGCAGACCAAATGAGTATGTTTGTGTGTGCTTCTCCCAATGATTGTGTGGTGAGGCGGCGACCATATCTTTTTTTGGCCATATTAATTGCATTTTGCCAGGCCGAAGGTTGAAACGGCTGGCTGCTTTCAATTAATAGGCAGAGATTTGATTGTGTCTCCTCATAGTGGTCCTGTAGTATTTTCAGATTGTTTTTCATCCAGAGGTATGTATTTTCTTTAATTTTGTCTTTCACCTTCTGGGTGGGGCCTGCAGGCTTTATGAAATCGGTTAATTTGTTTGTTTTCTTTTCCATTCCAGGTGGGATGATGTTATCTTCAATTGCCTGGTCTATGGTGTGAGTATGGTGGAAGACTTGGATAGTTTTAAAATATAATGTAGACCTGATTTTAGTCTTTGTGGGGTCCAAACCTTGTAGGTCAGCTCTTGGCCACGTGCAGGTGTGTGGATCCCATGATTCGTCAGGTCGGTAGGGGAAATGAGTATTCACCAGGTTCTCCAGTGCGGAAGTCATCTTCTCAATAAAAGAAAGGTAAGTAAAGAAGGTAAGTATAAAGGATTACATAAAAAGGAGGTAAGTATAAGAGGTGGTAAGAGGAATGATTGTTTAAAGGGTAAGTATTTCTAAAAAAGATGGATAAAACTAAGTCCTCTATCCTTATTAGGTGAGTGAGGCCAGTGATATCCCTTCTTAATAAAAAATTAAATAACCATACAATCCAAATAAGGTAAATGAAATAAAATTCAGGAAGGTAAAAGGAGGAGATTTAAAAGAGGATTGAAAAATGCTAAGATTTAAAATGACTGAGAGTTATTAAAAATAAGTCAAAGAATGAAATTTGTTGATTAAAACTTTTTACAAAAGAGGATGATTCCGTTCCAGAGAGGCTTAAACCAGAATCGCGTGAACCACACCAACCTCGAAATCTGGACCGCTGTGGGATGTGTCCAGGATTTGGAGCCCGCCGTACAGAAGGATCTGTTTTCTCCGGAGGCCGTCGCTGGATCTCCTTCTTTGAAGCAGCCGGTTTCAGGATGTGGAATAAAACTGTCCTTTTGCATTCATTCAGTTAAAAATAAAAACTTTACTGAGCTCAGTTAAAAAATCCTAAAAGCAAACAATTCATAAAATCCTCAGTCTCTGCGAAGAGAAAAAAGGAAAAAAGGTTAAAAGCCCAACGTTTCGACGTGTAGTCTTCCTCAGGGGCAATAGCGAAATGTTTGCTGCAGGTGGCTTTTCTAGTTCCTGTGGAGGGAGTTTACAGGATGTGGGAGGAGTCAGAGCAGGAAGTGGAACACCATCTTTGTAGTTTTTGTCAGGTTGTAATCCATCTGCTGTGATTGTACTTTGGCTCCCCCGTGTGGTCACTTTAAGATTACGGTTGCCTCTCTGGAAGGAAACAGAGCCTTGCAAACAGGAAGTAAAAGAATAAAAGAGAAAGTAAATCATAGTAAAAAAGAAAACTTTAAAAAGAGAAAGATGTATATAAAAGATGTTGATAATATCATTAAGAGAGTAAGATTAAAACGAGTATACCTGGCCTGCTCCTATGTATAAAAGTGTCTAAATAAGCTTTAAAAAGGAAGTAAGGATTAAACAAACAAATAACGAGAAGGTAAGACCAAGTTGAGGGGCTGTTTGTGGTTTTGGAGCGATGAAAGAGGTCATATCCCCAGCTGAACGGGTAAGGCCAAACTCTCCATGCCAAGCCTGCAGGATCCGTCCCAAAATGATGTCTGCAGGAGAAAAGCTGGTATCCCTGGATGGTAAGCCCCATAAAATCAATAAATTATGTGATTTTTCAAATAAGATCAACTATAATCACACAATTGAATTACTAAAACCGGGTCTTGACCTGAAATAAAGTAAGTTCTAAAATAATCTAAGAGAAGAAAATTTGTAAAACTTAAGAGGTTTAAAAGAATCCTTGGAGTATCTTTTCCCAAAGGGATATGTTTAAAAGGGTTAAAAGTTGCTTTTTTGAATTATTGTCTGGCTCGGGCAGGGTTAGGTTAGGGACATAGAAGAAAAAGGCACTGGCAACAGAACTTCTCTTTGTAAAAAAGCAAAAAAACCCATCAATCGGCTTATAAATGTGTAATAAGAAATTAATCAGAAAAATCGAGGAAAAACAACTAAAAAGAGATAGGTAAGACGTCAAAGGGATGAAGGTTAGGTTTAGGCCAGGGGAGGAGTTTTGAGGGAAGGGGGAGGGGTTAAGGTAAGGGAAGGTAGAGGGTTGGAGGGTCGGAGAGAAGGAAGGACTTAGGTTTGGGTGATAGGGGGGAGGGATTAGGTTTAGGTTTAGGGGAGGAGTTTTGAGGGGAAGGGGAGGGGTTAAGGTTAGGGGAAGGTAGAGGGTGGGAAGGTCAGAAAAAGGAAGGATTTAGGTGTAGGTAATGGGAAGGAGGGATTAGGTTTAGGCAAGGGGAGGAGTTTTGAGGGGAAGGGGAGGGGTTAAGGTTAGGAGAAGGTAGAGGGTTGGAGGGTCGGAGAGAAGGAAGGACTTAGATTTAGGTAATAGGGGGGAGGGATTAGGTTTAGGTTTAGGGGAGGAGTTTTGAGGGGAAGGGGAGGGGTTAAGGTTAGGAGAATGGGAGGGGTGGGAGGGTCAGAAGGAAAGGGGGAATAGGAGGGAAGGGAAGGCAGAGAAATCTAAAAACGTTAAAATAAAATTAAAAATAAAATTGGAGCTGATGTATAAAAAAAGTTTCTTTAAACTTTATTAAAATACAGTCATGTATGTGGATCAAAGTCTCTTCCAGGTGGTCTGTACGACTCGAGGAGAAAGTCTGGTTCTCAGTGGTGACATGCGATGTGGATGTGGCTGAGTTGTCCATTTGAAGGAGGACTGCTGCAGGCTGTCTGTCGCCTCGGGTTGAGTCCTCTCCCTCTGGGGGCTCCGCTGAGTGGTGGTCTCGACCCGCTGGTGGCTCCGCTGTTTAGGCGCAGGCTGTGGTGGTGCGTGGGTCTCCCTCCGTCTGGTTCTGTCGGTGGTTACGGGGGTCCGGGCCTGGTGGGTTGTGGCTGGTATCTGCTCACGGGTCCTGCTGGGGTGTGGTCCCTCCGTCCCTCGGTCTGGTTGGGGGGTCGGTGTGGGGGGACTCCGGGGGGGTCCCTCCTGCCGTTTCTCCGGTTCCCTGTTCCTCTCCCTTTGGATGGAGATGGCCGGGGAGGGGGAGGTCTTGGTCTCCTCAGCAGGGCTGGTGTCATTCAGACCCTCCGTTTGTGACCCCACCGTTCTGGAGTGGAGGGGTGGTGTGAGGTCTGGGTCAGGGTGGTAAGCAGACCAAATGAGTATGTTTGTGTGTGCTTCTCCCAATGATTGTGTGGTGAGGCGGCGACCATATCTTTTTTTGGCCATATTAATTGCATTTTGCCAGGCCGAAGGTTGAAACGGCTGGCTGCTTTCAATTAATAGGCAGAGATTTGATTGTGTCTCCTCATAGTGGTCCTGTAGTATTTTCAGATTGTTTTTCATCCAGAGGTATGTATTTTCTTTAATTTTGTCTTTCACCTTCTGGGTGGGGCCTGCAGGCTTTATGAAATCGGTTAATTTGTTTGTTTTCTTTTCCATTCCAGGTGGGATGATGTTATCTTCAATTGCCTGGTCTATGGTGTGAGTATGGTGGAAGACTTGGATAGTTTTAAAATATAATGTAGACCTGATTTTAGTCTTTGTGGGGTCCAAACCTTGTAGGTCAGCTCTTGGCCACGTGCAGGTGTGTGGATCCCATGATTCGTCAGGTCGGTAGGGGAAATGAGTATTCACCAGGTTCTCCAGTGCGGAAGTCATCTTCTCAATAAAAGAAAGGTAAGTAAAGAAGGTAAGTATAAAGGATTACATAAAAAGGAGGTAAGTATAAGAGGTGGTAAGAGGAATGATTGTTTAAAGGGTAAGTATTTCTAAAAAAGATGGATAAAACTAAGTCCTCTATCCTTATTAGGTGAGTGAGGCCAGTGATATCCCTTCTTAATAAAAAATTAAATAACCATACAATCCAAATAAGGTAAATGAAATAAAATTCAGGAAGGTAAAAGGAGGAGATTTAAAAGAGGATTGAAAAATGCTAAGATTTAAAATGACTGAGAGTTATTAAAAATAAGTCAAAGAATGAAATTTGTTGATTAAAACTTTTTACAAAAGAGGATGATTCCGTTCCAGAGAGGCTTAAACCAGAATCGCGTGAACCACACCAACCTCGAAATCTGGACCGCTGTGGGATGTGTCCAGGATTTGGAGCCCGCCGTACAGAAGGATCTGTTTTCTCCGGAGGCCGTCGCTGGATCTCCTTCTTTGAAGCAGCCGGTTTCAGGATGTGGAATAAAACTGTCCTTTTGCATTCATTCAGTTAAAAATAAAAACTTTACTGAGCTCAGTTAAAAAATCCTAAAAGCAAACAATTCATAAAATCCTCAGTCTCTGCGAAGAGAAAAAAGGAAAAAAGGTTAAAAGCCCAACGTTTCGACGTGTAGTCTTCCTCAGGGGCAATAGCGAAATGTTTGCTGCAGGTGGCTTTTCTAGTTCCTGTGGAGGGAGTTTACAGGATGTGGGAGGAGTCAGAGCAGGAAGTGGAACACCATCTTTGTAGTTTTTGTCAGGTTGTAATCCATCTGCTGTGATTGTACTTTGGCTCCCCCGTGTGGTCACTTTAAGATTACGGTTGCCTCTCTGGAAGGAAACAGAGCCTTGCAAACAGGAAGTAAAAGAATAAAAGAGAAAGTAAATCATAGTAAAAAAGAAAACTTTAAAAAGAGAAAGATGTATATAAAAGATGTTGATAATATCATTAAGAGAGTAAGATTAAAACGAGTATACCTGGCCTGCTCCTATGTATAAAAGTGTCTAAATAAGCTTTAAAAAGGAAGTAAGGATTAAACAAACAAATAACGAGAAGGTAAGACCAAGTTGAGGGGCTGTTTGTGGTTTTGGAGCGATGAAAGAGGTCATATCCCCAGCTGAACGGGTAAGGCCAAACTCTCCATGCCAAGCCTGCAGGATCCGTCCCAAAATGATGTCTGCAGGAGAAAAGCTGGTATCCCTGGATGGTAAGCCCCATAAAATCAATAAATTATGTGATTTTTCAAATAAGATCAACTATAATCACACAATTGAATTACTAAAACCGGGTCTTGACCTGAAATAAAGTAAGTTCTAAAATAATCTAAGAGAAGAAAATTTGTAAAACTTAAGAGGTTTAAAAGAATCCTTGGAGTATCTTTTCCCAAAGGGATATGTTTAAAAGGGTTAAAAGTTGCTTTTTTGAATTATTGTCTGGCTCGGGCAGGGTTAGGTTAGGGACATAGAAGAAAAAGGCACTGGCAACAGAACTTCTCTTTGTAAAAAAGCAAAAAAACCCATCAATCGGCTTATAAATGTGTAATAAGAAATTAATCAGAAAAATCGAGGAAAAACAACTAAAAAGAGATAGGTAAGACGTCAAAGGGATGAAGGTTAGGTTTAGGCCAGGGGAGGAGTTTTGAGGGAAGGGGGAGGGGTTAAGGTAAGGGAAGGTAGAGGGTTGGAGGGTCGGAGAGAAGGAAGGACTTAGGTTTGGGTGATAGGGGGGAGGGATTAGGTTTAGGTTTAGGGGAGGAGTTTTGAGGGGAAGGGGAGGGGTTAAGGTTAGGGGAAGGTAGAGGGTGGGAAGGTCAGAAAAAGGAAGGATTTAGGTGTAGGTAATGGGAAGGAGGGATTAGGTTTAGGCAAGGGGAGGAGTTTTGAGGGGAAGGGGAGGGGTTAAGGTTAGGAGAAGGTAGAGGGTTGGAGGGTCGGAGAGAAGGAAGGACTTAGATTTAGGTAATAGGGGGGAGGGATTAGGTTTAGGTTTAGGGGAGGAGTTTTGAGGGGAAGGGGAGGGGTTAAGGTTAGGAGAATGGGAGGGGTGGGAGGGTCAGAAGGAAAGGGGGAATAGGAGGGAAGGGAAGGCAGAGAAATCTAAAAACGTTAAAATAAAATTAAAAATAAAATTGGAGCTGATGTATAAAAAAAGTTTCTTTAAACTTTATTAAAATACAGTCATGTATGTGGATCAAAGTCTCTTCCAGGTGGTCTGTACGACTCGAGGAGAAAGTCTGGTTCTCAGTGGTGACATGCGATGTGGATGTGGCTGAGTTGTCCATTTGAAGGAGGACTGCTGCAGGCTGTCTGTCGCCTCGGGTTGAGTCCTCTCCCTCTGGGGGCTCCGCTGAGTGGTGGTCTCGACCCGCTGGTGGCTCCGCTGTTTAGGCGCAGGCTGTGGTGGTGCGTGGGTCTCCCTCCGTCTGGTTCTGTCGGTGGTTACGGGGGTCCGGGCCTGGTGGGTTGTGGCTGGTATCTGCTCACGGGTCCTGCTGGGGTGTGGTCCCTCCGTCCCTCGGTCTGGTTGGGGGGTCGGTGTGGGGGGACTCCGGGGGGGTCCCTCCTGCCGTTTCTCCGGTTCCCTGTTCCTCTCCCTTTGGATGGAGATGGCCGGGGAGGGGGAGGTCTTGGTCTCCTCAGCAGGGCTGGTGTCATTCAGACCCTCCGTTTGTGACCCCACCGTTCTGGAGTGGAGGGGTGGTGTGAGGTCTGGGTCAGGGTGGTAAGCAGACCAAATGAGTATGTTTGTGTGTGCTTCTCCCAATGATTGTGTGGTGAGGCGGCGACCATATCTTTTTTTGGCCATATTAATTGCATTTTGCCAGGCCGAAGGTTGAAACGGCTGGCTGCTTTCAATTAATAGGCAGAGATTTGATTGTGTCTCCTCATAGTGGTCCTGTAGTATTTTCAGATTGTTTTTCATCCAGAGGTATGTATTTTCTTTAATTTTGTCTTTCACCTTCTGGGTGGGGCCTGCAGGCTTTATGAAATCGGTTAATTTGTTTGTTTTCTTTTCCATTCCAGGTGGGATGATGTTATCTTCAATTGCCTGGTCTATGGTGTGAGTATGGTGGAAGACTTGGATAGTTTTAAAATATAATGTAGACCTGATTTTAGTCTTTGTGGGGTCCAAACCTTGTAGGTCAGCTCTTGGCCACGTGCAGGTGTGTGGATCCCATGATTCGTCAGGTCGGTAGGGGAAATGAGTATTCACCAGGTTCTCCAGTGCGGAAGTCATCTTCTCAATAAAAGAAAGGTAAGTAAAGAAGGTAAGTATAAAGGATTACATAAAAAGGAGGTAAGTATAAGAGGTGGTAAGAGGAATGATTGTTTAAAGGGTAAGTATTTCTAAAAAAGATGGATAAAACTAAGTCCTCTATCCTTATTAGGTGAGTGAGGCCAGTGATATCCCTTCTTAATAAAAAATTAAATAACCATACAATCCAAATAAGGTAAATGAAATAAAATTCAGGAAGGTAAAAGGAGGAGATTTAAAAGAGGATTGAAAAATGCTAAGATTTAAAATGACTGAGAGTTATTAAAAATAAGTCAAAGAATGAAATTTGTTGATTAAAACTTTTTACAAAAGAGGATGATTCCGTTCCAGAGAGGCTTAAACCAGAATCGCGTGAACCACACCAACCTCGAAATCTGGACCGCTGTGGGATGTGTCCAGGATTTGGAGCCCGCCGTACAGAAGGATCTGTTTTCTCCGGAGGCCGTCGCTGGATCTCCTTCTTTGAAGCAGCCGGTTTCAGGATGTGGAATAAAACTGTCCTTTTGCATTCATTCAGTTAAAAATAAAAACTTTACTGAGCTCAGTTAAAAAATCCTAAAAGCAAACAATTCATAAAATCCTCAGTCTCTGCGAAGAGAAAAAAGGAAAAAAGGTTAAAAGCCCAACGTTTCGACGTGTAGTCTTCCTCAGGGGCAATAGCGAAATGTTTGCTGCAGGTGGCTTTTCTAGTTCCTGTGGAGGGAGTTTACAGGATGTGGGAGGAGTCAGAGCAGGAAGTGGAACACCATCTTTGTAGTTTTTGTCAGGTTGTAATCCATCTGCTGTGATTGTACTTTGGCTCCCCCGTGTGGTCACTTTAAGATTACGGTTGCCTCTCTGGAAGGAAACAGAGCCTTGCAAACAGGAAGTAAAAGAATAAAAGAGAAAGTAAATCATAGTAAAAAAGAAAACTTTAAAAAGAGAAAGATGTATATAAAAGATGTTGATAATATCATTAAGAGAGTAAGATTAAAACGAGTATACCTGGCCTGCTCCTATGTATAAAAGTGTCTAAATAAGCTTTAAAAAGGAAGTAAGGATTAAACAAACAAATAACGAGAAGGTAAGACCAAGTTGAGGGGCTGTTTGTGGTTTTGGAGCGATGAAAGAGGTCATATCCCCAGCTGAACGGGTAAGGCCAAACTCTCCATGCCAAGCCTGCAGGATCCGTCCCAAAATGATGTCTGCAGGAGAAAAGCTGGTATCCCTGGATGGTAAGCCCCATAAAATCAATAAATTATGTGATTTTTCAAATAAGATCAACTATAATCACACAATTGAATTACTAAAACCGGGTCTTGACCTGAAATAAAGTAAGTTCTAAAATAATCTAAGAGAAGAAAATTTGTAAAACTTAAGAGGTTTAAAAGAATCCTTGGAGTATCTTTTCCCAAAGGGATATGTTTAAAAGGGTTAAAAGTTGCTTTTTTGAATTATTGTCTGGCTCGGGCAGGGTTAGGTTAGGGACATAGAAGAAAAAGGCACTGGCAACAGAACTTCTCTTTGTAAAAAAGCAAAAAAACCCATCAATCGGCTTATAAATGTGTAATAAGAAATTAATCAGAAAAATCGAGGAAAAACAACTAAAAAGAGATAGGTAAGACGTCAAAGGGATGAAGGTTAGGTTTAGGCCAGGGGAGGAGTTTTGAGGGAAGGGGGAGGGGTTAAGGTAAGGGAAGGTAGAGGGTTGGAGGGTCGGAGAGAAGGAAGGACTTAGGTTTGGGTGATAGGGGGGAGGGATTAGGTTTAGGTTTAGGGGAGGAGTTTTGAGGGGAAGGGGAGGGGTTAAGGTTAGGGGAAGGTAGAGGGTGGGAAGGTCAGAAAAAGGAAGGATTTAGGTGTAGGTAATGGGAAGGAGGGATTAGGTTTAGGCAAGGGGAGGAGTTTTGAGGGGAAGGGGAGGGGTTAAGGTTAGGAGAAGGTAGAGGGTTGGAGGGTCGGAGAGAAGGAAGGACTTAGATTTAGGTAATAGGGGGGAGGGATTAGGTTTAGGTTTAGGGGAGGAGTTTTGAGGGGAAGGGGAGGGGTTAAGGTTAGGAGAATGGGAGGGGTGGGAGGGTCAGAAGGAAAGGGGGAATAGGAGGGAAGGGAAGGCAGAGAAATCTAAAAACGTTAAAATAAAATTAAAAATAAAATTGGAGCTGATGTATAAAAAAAGTTTCTTTAAACTTTATTAAAATACAGTCATGTATGTGGATCAAAGTCTCTTCCAGGTGGTCTGTACGACTCGAGGAGAAAGTCTGGTTCTCAGTGGTGACATGCGATGTGGATGTGGCTGAGTTGTCCATTTGAAGGAGGACTGCTGCAGGCTGTCTGTCGCCTCGGGTTGAGTCCTCTCCCTCTGGGGGCTCCGCTGAGTGGTGGTCTCGACCCGCTGGTGGCTCCGCTGTTTAGGCGCAGGCTGTGGTGGTGCGTGGGTCTCCCTCCGTCTGGTTCTGTCGGTGGTTACGGGGGTCCGGGCCTGGTGGGTTGTGGCTGGTATCTGCTCACGGGTCCTGCTGGGGTGTGGTCCCTCCGTCCCTCGGTCTGGTTGGGGGGTCGGTGTGGGGGGACTCCGGGGGGGTCCCTCCTGCCGTTTCTCCGGTTCCCTGTTCCTCTCCCTTTGGATGGAGATGGCCGGGGAGGGGGAGGTCTTGGTCTCCTCAGCAGGGCTGGTGTCATTCAGACCCTCCGTTTGTGACCCCACCGTTCTGGAGTGGAGGGGTGGTGTGAGGTCTGGGTCAGGGTGGTAAGCAGACCAAATGAGTATGTTTGTGTGTGCTTCTCCCAATGATTGTGTGGTGAGGCGGCGACCATATCTTTTTTTGGCCATATTAATTGCATTTTGCCAGGCCGAAGGTTGAAACGGCTGGCTGCTTTCAATTAATAGGCAGAGATTTGATTGTGTCTCCTCATAGTGGTCCTGTAGTATTTTCAGATTGTTTTTCATCCAGAGGTATGTATTTTCTTTAATTTTGTCTTTCACCTTCTGGGTGGGGCCTGCAGGCTTTATGAAATCGGTTAATTTGTTTGTTTTCTTTTCCATTCCAGGTGGGATGATGTTATCTTCAATTGCCTGGTCTATGGTGTGAGTATGGTGGAAGACTTGGATAGTTTTAAAATATAATGTAGACCTGATTTTAGTCTTTGTGGGGTCCAAACCTTGTAGGTCAGCTCTTGGCCACGTGCAGGTGTGTGGATCCCATGATTCGTCAGGTCGGTAGGGGAAATGAGTATTCACCAGGTTCTCCAGTGCGGAAGTCATCTTCTCAATAAAAGAAAGGTAAGTAAAGAAGGTAAGTATAAAGGATTACATAAAAAGGAGGTAAGTATAAGAGGTGGTAAGAGGAATGATTGTTTAAAGGGTAAGTATTTCTAAAAAAGATGGATAAAACTAAGTCCTCTATCCTTATTAGGTGAGTGAGGCCAGTGATATCCCTTCTTAATAAAAAATTAAATAACCATACAATCCAAATAAGGTAAATGAAATAAAATTCAGGAAGGTAAAAGGAGGAGATTTAAAAGAGGATTGAAAAATGCTAAGATTTAAAATGACTGAGAGTTATTAAAAATAAGTCAAAGAATGAAATTTGTTGATTAAAACTTTTTACAAAAGAGGATGATTCCGTTCCAGAGAGGCTTAAACCAGAATCGCGTGAACCACACCAACCTCGAAATCTGGACCGCTGTGGGATGTGTCCAGGATTTGGAGCCCGCCGTACAGAAGGATCTGTTTTCTCCGGAGGCCGTCGCTGGATCTCCTTCTTTGAAGCAGCCGGTTTCAGGATGTGGAATAAAACTGTCCTTTTGCATTCATTCAGTTAAAAATAAAAACTTTACTGAGCTCAGTTAAAAAATCCTAAAAGCAAACAATTCATAAAATCCTCAGTCTCTGCGAAGAGAAAAAAGGAAAAAAGGTTAAAAGCCCAACGTTTCGACGTGTAGTCTTCCTCAGGGGCAATAGCGAAATGTTTGCTGCAGGTGGCTTTTCTAGTTCCTGTGGAGGGAGTTTACAGGATGTGGGAGGAGTCAGAGCAGGAAGTGGAACACCATCTTTGTAGTTTTTGTCAGGTTGTAATCCATCTGCTGTGATTGTACTTTGGCTCCCCCGTGTGGTCACTTTAAGATTACGGTTGCCTCTCTGGAAGGAAACAGAGCCTTGCAAACAGGAAGTAAAAGAATAAAAGAGAAAGTAAATCATAGTAAAAAAGAAAACTTTAAAAAGAGAAAGATGTATATAAAAGATGTTGATAATATCATTAAGAGAGTAAGATTAAAACGAGTATACCTGGCCTGCTCCTATGTATAAAAGTGTCTAAATAAGCTTTAAAAAGGAAGTAAGGATTAAACAAACAAATAACGAGAAGGTAAGACCAAGTTGAGGGGCTGTTTATGGTTTTGGAGCGATGAAAGAGGTCATATCCCCAGCTGAACGGGTAAGGCCAAACTCTCCATGCCAAGCCTGCAGGATCCGTCCCAAAATGATGTCTGCAGGAGAAAAGCTGGTATCCCTGGATGGTAAGCCCCATAAAATCAATAAATTATGTGATTTTTCAAATAAGATCAACTATAATCACACAATTGAATTACTAAAACCGGGTCTTGACCTGAAATAAAGTAAGTTCTAAAATAATCTAAGAGAAGAAAATTTGTAAAACTTAAGAGGTTTAAAAGAATCCTTGGAGTATCTTTTCCCAAAGGGATATGTTTAAAAGGGTTAAAAGTTGCTTTTTTGAATTATTGTCTGGCTCGGGCAGGGTTAGGTTAGGGACATAGAAGAAAAAGGCACTGGCAACAGAACTTCTCTTTGTAAAAAAGCAAAAAAACCCATCAATCGGCTTATAAATGTGTAATAAGAAATTAATCAGAAAAATCGAGGAAAAACAACTAAAAAGAGATAGGTAAGACGTCAAAGGGATGAAGGTTAGGTTTAGGCCAGGGGAGGAGTTTTGAGGGAAGGGGGAGGGGTTAAGGTAAGGGAAGGTAGAGGGTTGGAGGGTCGGAGAGAAGGAAGGACTTAGGTTTGGGTGATAGGGGGGAGGGATTAGGTTTAGGTTTAGGGGAGGAGTTTTGAGGGGAAGGGGAGGGGTTAAGGTTAGGGGAAGGTAGAGGGTGGGAAGGTCAGAAAAAGGAAGGATTTAGGTGTAGGTAATGGGAAGGAGGGATTAGGTTTAGGCAAGGGGAGGAGTTTTGAGGGGAAGGGGAGGGGTTAAGGTTAGGAGAAGGTAGAGGGTTGGAGGGTCGGAGAGAAGGAAGGACTTAGATTTAGGTAATAGGGGGGAGGGATTAGGTTTAGGTTTAGGGGAGGAGTTTTGAGGGGAAGGGGAGGGGTTAAGGTTAGGAGAATGGGAGGGGTGGGAGGGTCAGAAGGAAAGGGGGAATAGGAGGGAAGGGAAGGCAGAGAAATCTAAAAACGTTAAAATAAAATTAAAAATAAAATTGGAGCTGATGTATAAAAAAAGTTTCTTTAAACTTTATTAAAATACAGTCATGTATGTGGATCAAAGTCTCTTCCAGGTGGTCTGTACGACTCGAGGAGAAAGTCTGGTTCTCAGTGGTGACATGCGATGTGGATGTGGCTGAGTTGTCCATTTGAAGGAGGACTGCTGCAGGCTGTCTGTCGCCTCGGGTTGAGTCCTCTCCCTCTGGGGGCTCCGCTGAGTGGTGGTCTCGACCCGCTGGTGGCTCCGCTGTTTAGGCGCAGGCTGTGGTGGTGCGTGGGTCTCCCTCCGTCTGGTTCTGTCGGTGGTTACGGGGGTCCGGGCCTGGTGGGTTGTGGCTGGTATCTGCTCACGGGTCCTGCTGGGGTGTGGTCCCTCCGTCCCTCGGTCTGGTTGGGGGGTCGGTGTGGGGGGACTCCGGGGGGGTCCCTCCTGCCGTTTCTCCGGTTCCCTGTTCCTCTCCCTTTGGATGGAGATGGCCGGGGAGGGGGAGGTCTTGGTCTCCTCAGCAGGGCTGGTGTCATTCAGACCCTCCGTTTGTGACCCCACCGTTCTGGAGTGGAGGGGTGGTGTGAGGTCTGGGTCAGGGTGGTAAGCAGACCAAATGAGTATGTTTGTGTGTGCTTCTCCCAATGATTGTGTGGTGAGGCGGCGACCATATCTTTTTTTGGCCATATTAATTGCATTTTGCCAGGCCGAAGGTTGAAACGGCTGGCTGCTTTCAATTAATAGGCAGAGATTTGATTGTGTCTCCTCATAGTGGTCCTGTAGTATTTTCAGATTGTTTTTCATCCAGAGGTATGTATTTTCTTTAATTTTGTCTTTCACCTTCTGGGTGGGGCCTGCAGGCTTTATGAAATCGGTTAATTTGTTTGTTTTCTTTTCCATTCCAGGTGGGATGATGTTATCTTCAATTGCCTGGTCTATGGTGTGAGTATGGTGGAAGACTTGGATAGTTTTAAAATATAATGTAGACCTGATTTTAGTCTTTGTGGGGTCCAAACCTTGTAGGTCAGCTCTTGGCCACGTGCAGGTGTGTGGATCCCATGATTCGTCAGGTCGGTAGGGGAAATGAGTATTCACCAGGTTCTCCAGTGCGGAAGTCATCTTCTCAATAAAAGAAAGGTAAGTAAAGAAGGTAAGTATAAAGGATTACATAAAAAGGAGGTAAGTATAAGAGGTGGTAAGAGGAATGATTGTTTAAAGGGTAAGTATTTCTAAAAAAGATGGATAAAACTAAGTCCTCTATCCTTATTAGGTGAGTGAGGCCAGTGATATCCCTTCTTAATAAAAAATTAAATAACCATACAATCCAAATAAGGTAAATGAAATAAAATTCAGGAAGGTAAAAGGAGGAGATTTAAAAGAGGATTGAAAAATGCTAAGATTTAAAATGACTGAGAGTTATTAAAAATAAGTCAAAGAATGAAATTTGTTGATTAAAACTTTTTACAAAAGAGGATGATTCCGTTCCAGAGAGGCTTAAACCAGAATCGCGTGAACCACACCAACCTCGAAATCTGGACCGCTGTGGGATGTGTCCAGGATTTGGAGCCCGCCGTACAGAAGGATCTGTTTTCTCCGGAGGCCGTCGCTGGATCTCCTTCTTTGAAGCAGCCGGTTTCAGGATGTGGAATAAAACTGTCCTTTTGCATTCATTCAGTTAAAAATAAAAACTTTACTGAGCTCAGTTAAAAAATCCTAAAAGCAAACAATTCATAAAATCCTCAGTCTCTGCGAAGAGAAAAAAGGAAAAAAGGTTAAAAGCCCAACGTTTCGACGTGTAGTCTTCCTCAGGGGCAATAGCGAAATGTTTGCTGCAGGTGGCTTTTCTAGTTCCTGTGGAGGGAGTTTACAGGATGTGGGAGGAGTCAGAGCAGGAAGTGGAACACCATCTTTGTAGTTTTTGTCAGGTTGTAATCCATCTGCTGTGATTGTACTTTGGCTCCCCCGTGTGGTCACTTTAAGATTACGGTTGCCTCTCTGGAAGGAAACAGAGCCTTGCAAACAGGAAGTAAAAGAATAAAAGAGAAAGTAAATCATAGTAAAAAAGAAAACTTTAAAAAGAGAAAGATGTATATAAAAGATGTTGATAATATCATTAAGAGAGTAAGATTAAAACGAGTATACCTGGCCTGCTCCTATGTATAAAAGTGTCTAAATAAGCTTTAAAAAGGAAGTAAGGATTAAACAAACAAATAACGAGAAGGTAAGACCAAGTTGAGGGGCTGTTTGTGGTTTTGGAGCGATGAAAGAGGTCATATCCCCAGCTGAACGGGTAAGGCCAAACTCTCCATGCCAAGCCTGCAGGATCCGTCCCAAAATGATGTCTGCAGGAGAAAAGCTGGTATCCCTGGATGGTAAGCCCCATAAAATCAATAAATTATGTGATTTTTCAAATAAGATCAACTATAATCACACAATTGAATTACTAAAACCGGGTCTTGACCTGAAATAAAGTAAGTTCTAAAATAATCTAAGAGAAGAAAATTTGTAAAACTTAAGAGGTTTAAAAGAATCCTTGGAGTATCTTTTCCCAAAGGGATATGTTTAAAAGGGTTAAAAGTTGCTTTTTTGAATTATTGTCTGGCTCGGGCAGGGTTAGGTTAGGGACATAGAAGAAAAAGGCACTGGCAACAGAACTTCTCTTTGTAAAAAAGCAAAAAAACCCATCAATCGGCTTATAAATGTGTAATAAGAAATTAATCAGAAAAATCGAGGAAAAACAACTAAAAAGAGATAGGTAAGACGTCAAAGGGATGAAGGTTAGGTTTAGGCCAGGGGAGGAGTTTTGAGGGAAGGGGGAGGGGTTAAGGTAAGGGAAGGTAGAGGGTTGGAGGGTCGGAGAGAAGGAAGGACTTAGGTTTGGGTGATAGGGGGGAGGGATTAGGTTTAGGTTTAGGGGAGGAGTTTTGAGGGGAAGGGGAGGGGTTAAGGTTAGGGGAAGGTAGAGGGTGGGAAGGTCAGAAAAAGGAAGGATTTAGGTGTAGGTAATGGGAAGGAGGGATTAGGTTTAGGCAAGGGGAGGAGTTTTGAGGGGAAGGGGAGGGGTTAAGGTTAGGAGAAGGTAGAGGGTTGGAGGGTCGGAGAGAAGGAAGGACTTAGATTTAGGTAATAGGGGGGAGGGATTAGGTTTAGGTTTAGGGGAGGAGTTTTGAGGGGAAGGGGAGGGGTTAAGGTTAGGAGAATGGGAGGGGTGGGAGGGTCAGAAGGAAAGGGGGAATAGGAGGGAAGGGAAGGCAGAGAAATCTAAAAACGTTAAAATAAAATTAAAAATAAAATTGGAGCTGATGTATAAAAAAAGTTTCTTTAAACTTTATTAAAATACAGTCATGTATGTGGATCAAAGTCTCTTCCAGGTGGTCTGTACGACTCGAGGAGAAAGTCTGGTTCTCAGTGGTGACATGCGATGTGGATGTGGCTGAGTTGTCCATTTGAAGGAGGACTGCTGCAGGCTGTCTGTCGCCTCGGGTTGAGTCCTCTCCCTCTGGGGGCTCCGCTGAGTGGTGGTCTCGACCCGCTGGTGGCTCCGCTGTTTAGGCGCAGGCTGTGGTGGTGCGTGGGTCTCCCTCCGTCTGGTTCTGTCGGTGGTTACGGGGGTCCGGGCCTGGTGGGTTGTGGCTGGTATCTGCTCACGGGTCCTGCTGGGGTGTGGTCCCTCCGTCCCTCGGTCTGGTTGGGGGGTCGGTGTGGGGGGACTCCGGGGGGGTCCCTCCTGCCGTTTCTCCGGTTCCCTGTTCCTCTCCCTTTGGATGGAGATGGCCGGGGAGGGGGAGGTCTTGGTCTCCTCAGCAGGGCTGGTGTCATTCAGACCCTCCGTTTGTGACCCCACCGTTCTGGAGTGGAGGGGTGGTGTGAGGTCTGGGTCAGGGTGGTAAGCAGACCAAATGAGTATGTTTGTGTGTGCTTCTCCCAATGATTGTGTGGTGAGGCGGCGACCATATCTTTTTTTGGCCATATTAATTGCATTTTGCCAGGCCGAAGGTTGAAACGGCTGGCTGCTTTCAATTAATAGGCAGAGATTTGATTGTGTCTCCTCATAGTGGTCCTGTAGTATTTTCAGATTGTTTTTCATCCAGAGGTATGTATTTTCTTTAATTTTGTCTTTCACCTTCTGGGTGGGGCCTGCAGGCTTTATGAAATCGGTTAATTTGTTTGTTTTCTTTTCCATTCCAGGTGGGATGATGTTATCTTCAATTGCCTGGTCTATGGTGTGAGTATGGTGGAAGACTTGGATAGTTTTAAAATATAATGTAGACCTGATTTTAGTCTTTGTGGGGTCCAAACCTTGTAGGTCAGCTCTTGGCCACGTGCAGGTGTGTGGATCCCATGATTCGTCAGGTCGGTAGGGGAAATGAGTATTCACCAGGTTCTCCAGTGCGGAAGTCATCTTCTCAATAAAAGAAAGGTAAGTAAAGAAGGTAAGTATAAAGGATTACATAAAAAGGAGGTAAGTATAAGAGGTGGTAAGAGGAATGATTGTTTAAAGGGTAAGTATTTCTAAAAAAGATGGATAAAACTAAGTCCTCTATCCTTATTAGGTGAGTGAGGCCAGTGATATCCCTTCTTAATAAAAAATTAAATAACCATACAATCCAAATAAGGTAAATGAAATAAAATTCAGGAAGGTAAAAGGAGGAGATTTAAAAGAGGATTGAAAAATGCTAAGATTTAAAATGACTGAGAGTTATTAAAAATAAGTCAAAGAATGAAATTTGTTGATTAAAACTTTTTACAAAAGAGGATGATTCCGTTCCAGAGAGGCTTAAACCAGAATCGCGTGAACCACACCAACCTCGAAATCTGGACCGCTGTGGGATGTGTCCAGGATTTGGAGCCCGCCGTACAGAAGGATCTGTTTTCTCCGGAGGCCGTCGCTGGATCTCCTTCTTTGAAGCAGCCGGTTTCAGGATGTGGAATAAAACTGTCCTTTTGCATTCATTCAGTTAAAAATAAAAACTTTACTGAGCTCAGTTAAAAAATCCTAAAAGCAAACAATTCATAAAATCCTCAGTCTCTGCGAAGAGAAAAAAGGAAAAAAGGTTAAAAGCCCAACGTTTCGACGTGTAGTCTTCCTCAGGGGCAATAGCGAAATGTTTGCTGCAGGTGGCTTTTCTAGTTCCTGTGGAGGGAGTTTACAGGATGTGGGAGGAGTCAGAGCAGGAAGTGGAACACCATCTTTGTAGTTTTTGTCAGGTTGTAATCCATCTGCTGTGATTGTACTTTGGCTCCCCCGTGTGGTCACTTTAAGATTACGGTTGCCTCTCTGGAAGGAAACAGAGCCTTGCAAACAGGAAGTAAAAGAATAAAAGAGAAAGTAAATCATAGTAAAAAAGAAAACTTTAAAAAGAGAAAGATGTATATAAAAGATGTTGATAATATCATTAAGAGAGTAAGATTAAAACGAGTATACCTGGCCTGCTCCTATGTATAAAAGTGTCTAAATAAGCTTTAAAAAGGAAGTAAGGATTAAACAAACAAATAACGAGAAGGTAAGACCAAGTTGAGGGGCTGTTTGTGGTTTTGGAGCGATGAAAGAGGTCATATCCCCAGCTGAACGGGTAAGGCCAAACTCTCCATGCCAAGCCTGCAGGATCCGTCCCAAAATGATGTCTGCAGGAGAAAAGCTGGTATCCCTGGATGGTAAGCCCCATAAAATCAATAAATTATGTGATTTTTCAAATAAGATCAACTATAATCACACAATTGAATTACTAAAACCGGGTCTTGACCTGAAATAAAGTAAGTTCTAAAATAATCTAAGAGAAGAAAATTTGTAAAACTTAAGAGGTTTAAAAGAATCCTTGGAGTATCTTTTCCCAAAGGGATATGTTTAAAAGGGTTAAAAGTTGCTTTTTTGAATTATTGTCTGGCTCGGGCAGGGTTAGGTTAGGGACATAGAAGAAAAAGGCACTGGCAACAGAACTTCTCTTTGTAAAAAAGCAAAAAAACCCATCAATCGGCTTATAAATGTGTAATAAGAAATTAATCAGAAAAATCGAGGAAAAACAACTAAAAAGAGATAGGTAAGACGTCAAAGGGATGAAGGTTAGGTTTAGGCCAGGGGAGGAGTTTTGAGGGAAGGGGGAGGGGTTAAGGTAAGGGAAGGTAGAGGGTTGGAGGGTCGGAGAGAAGGAAGGACTTAGGTTTGGGTGATAGGGGGGAGGGATTAGGTTTAGGTTTAGGGGAGGAGTTTTGAGGGGAAGGGGAGGGGTTAAGGTTAGGGGAAGGTAGAGGGTGGGAAGGTCAGAAAAAGGAAGGATTTAGGTGTAGGTAATGGGAAGGAGGGATTAGGTTTAGGCAAGGGGAGGAGTTTTGAGGGGAAGGGGAGGGGTTAAGGTTAGGAGAAGGTAGAGGGTTGGAGGGTCGGAGAGAAGGAAGGACTTAGATTTAGGTAATAGGGGGGAGGGATTAGGTTTAGGTTTAGGGGAGGAGTTTTGAGGGGAAGGGGAGGGGTTAAGGTTAGGAGAATGGGAGGGGTGGGAGGGTCAGAAGGAAAGGGGGAATAGGAGGGAAGGGAAGGCAGAGAAATCTAAAAACGTTAAAATAAAATTAAAAATAAAATTGGAGCTGATGTATAAAAAAAGTTTCTTTAAACTTTATTAAAATACAGTCATGTATGTGGATCAAAGTCTCTTCCAGGTGGTCTGTACGACTCGAGGAGAAAGTCTGGTTCTCAGTGGTGACATGCGATGTGGATGTGGCTGAGTTGTCCATTTGAAGGAGGACTGCTGCAGGCTGTCTGTCGCCTCGGGTTGAGTCCTCTCCCTCTGGGGGCTCCGCTGAGTGGTGGTCTCGACCCGCTGGTGGCTCCGCTGTTTAGGCGCAGGCTGTGGTGGTGCGTGGGTCTCCCTCCGTCTGGTTCTGTCGGTGGTTACGGGGGTCCGGGCCTGGTGGGTTGTGGCTGGTATCTGCTCACGGGTCCTGCTGGGGTGTGGTCCCTCCGTCCCTCGGTCTGGTTGGGGGGTCGGTGTGGGGGGACTCCGGGGGGGTCCCTCCTGCCGTTTCTCCGGTTCCCTGTTCCTCTCCCTTTGGATGGAGATGGCCGGGGAGGGGGAGGTCTTGGTCTCCTCAGCAGGGCTGGTGTCATTCAGACCCTCCGTTTGTGACCCCACCGTTCTGGAGTGGAGGGGTGGTGTGAGGTCTGGGTCAGGGTGGTAAGCAGACCAAATGAGTATGTTTGTGTGTGCTTCTCCCAATGATTGTGTGGTGAGGCGGCGACCATATCTTTTTTTGGCCATATTAATTGCATTTTGCCAGGCCGAAGGTTGAAACGGCTGGCTGCTTTCAATTAATAGGCAGAGATTTGATTGTGTCTCCTCATAGTGGTCCTGTAGTATTTTCAGATTGTTTTTCATCCAGAGGTATGTATTTTCTTTAATTTTGTCTTTCACCTTCTGGGTGGGGCCTGCAGGCTTTATGAAATCGGTTAATTTGTTTGTTTTCTTTTCCATTCCAGGTGGGATGATGTTATCTTCAATTGCCTGGTCTATGGTGTGAGTATGGTGGAAGACTTGGATAGTTTTAAAATATAATGTAGACCTGATTTTAGTCTTTGTGGGGTCCAAACCTTGTAGGTCAGCTCTTGGCCACGTGCAGGTGTGTGGATCCCATGATTCGTCAGGTCGGTAGGGGAAATGAGTATTCACCAGGTTCTCCAGTGCGGAAGTCATCTTCTCAATAAAAGAAAGGTAAGTAAAGAAGGTAAGTATAAAGGATTACATAAAAAGGAGGTAAGTATAAGAGGTGGTAAGAGGAATGATTGTTTAAAGGGTAAGTATTTCTAAAAAAGATGGATAAAACTAAGTCCTCTATCCTTATTAGGTGAGTGAGGCCAGTGATATCCCTTCTTAATAAAAAATTAAATAACCATACAATCCAAATAAGGTAAATGAAATAAAATTCAGGAAGGTAAAAGGAGGAGATTTAAAAGAGGATTGAAAAATGCTAAGATTTAAAATGACTGAGAGTTATTAAAAATAAGTCAAAGAATGAAATTTGTTGATTAAAACTTTTTACAAAAGAGGATGATTCCGTTCCAGAGAGGCTTAAACCAGAATCGCGTGAACCACACCAACCTCGAAATCTGGACCGCTGTGGGATGTGTCCAGGATTTGGAGCCCGCCGTACAGAAGGATCTGTTTTCTCCGGAGGCCGTCGCTGGATCTCCTTCTTTGAAGCAGCCGGTTTCAGGATGTGGAATAAAACTGTCCTTTTGCATTCATTCAGTTAAAAATAAAAACTTTACTGAGCTCAGTTAAAAAATCCTAAAAGCAAACAATTCATAAAATCCTCAGTCTCTGCGAAGAGAAAAAAGGAAAAAAGGTTAAAAGCCCAACGTTTCGACGTGTAGTCTTCCTCAGGGGCAATAGCGAAATGTTTGCTGCAGGTGGCTTTTCTAGTTCCTGTGGAGGGAGTTTACAGGATGTGGGAGGAGTCAGAGCAGGAAGTGGAACACCATCTTTGTAGTTTTTGTCAGGTTGTAATCCATCTGCTGTGATTGTACTTTGGCTCCCCCGTGTGGTCACTTTAAGATTACGGTTGCCTCTCTGGAAGGAAACAGAGCCTTGCAAACAGGAAGTAAAAGAATAAAAGAGAAAGTAAATCATAGTAAAAAAGAAAACTTTAAAAAGAGAAAGATGTATATAAAAGATGTTGATAATATCATTAAGAGAGTAAGATTAAAACGAGTATACCTGGCCTGCTCCTATGTATAAAAGTGTCTAAATAAGCTTTAAAAAGGAAGTAAGGATTAAACAAACAAATAACGAGAAGGTAAGACCAAGTTGAGGGGCTGTTTGTGGTTTTGGAGCGATGAAAGAGGTCATATCCCCAGCTGAACGGGTAAGGCCAAACTCTCCATGCCAAGCCTGCAGGATCCGTCCCAAAATGATGTCTGCAGGAGAAAAGCTGGTATCCCTGGATGGTAAGCCCCATAAAATCAATAAATTATGTGATTTTTCAAATAAGATCAACTATAATCACACAATTGAATTACTAAAACCGGGTCTTGACCTGAAATAAAGTAAGTTCTAAAATAATCTAAGAGAAGAAAATTTGTAAAACTTAAGAGGTTTAAAAGAATCCTTGGAGTATCTTTTCCCAAAGGGATATGTTTAAAAGGGTTAAAAGTTGCTTTTTTGAATTATTGTCTGGCTCGGGCAGGGTTAGGTTAGGGACATAGAAGAAAAAGGCACTGGCAACAGAACTTCTCTTTGTAAAAAAGCAAAAAAACCCATCAATCGGCTTATAAATGTGTAATAAGAAATTAATCAGAAAAATCGAGGAAAAACAACTAAAAAGAGATAGGTAAGACGTCAAAGGGATGAAGGTTAGGTTTAGGCCAGGGGAGGAGTTTTGAGGGAAGGGGGAGGGGTTAAGGTAAGGGAAGGTAGAGGGTTGGAGGGTCGGAGAGAAGGAAGGACTTAGGTTTGGGTGATAGGGGGGAGGGATTAGGTTTAGGTTTAGGGGAGGAGTTTTGAGGGGAAGGGGAGGGGTTAAGGTTAGGGGAAGGTAGAGGGTGGGAAGGTCAGAAAAAGGAAGGATTTAGGTGTAGGTAATGGGAAGGAGGGATTAGGTTTAGGCAAGGGGAGGAGTTTTGAGGGGAAGGGGAGGGGTTAAGGTTAGGAGAAGGTAGAGGGTTGGAGGGTCGGAGAGAAGGAAGGACTTAGATTTAGGTAATAGGGGGGAGGGATTAGGTTTAGGTTTAGGGGAGGAGTTTTGAGGGGAAGGGGAGGGGTTAAGGTTAGGAGAATGGGAGGGGTGGGAGGGTCAGAAGGAAAGGGGGAATAGGAGGGAAGGGAAGGCAGAGAAATCTAAAAACGTTAAAATAAAATTAAAAATAAAATTGGAGCTGATGTATAAAAAAAGTTTCTTTAAACTTTATTAAAATACAGTCATGTATGTGGATCAAAGTCTCTTCCAGGTGGTCTGTACGACTCGAGGAGAAAGTCTGGTTCTCAGTGGTGACATGCGATGTGGATGTGGCTGAGTTGTCCATTTGAAGGAGGACTGCTGCAGGCTGTCTGTCGCCTCGGGTTGAGTCCTCTCCCTCTGGGGGCTCCGCTGAGTGGTGGTCTCGACCCGCTGGTGGCTCCGCTGTTTAGGCGCAGGCTGTGGTGGTGCGTGGGTCTCCCTCCGTCTGGTTCTGTCGGTGGTTACGGGGGTCCGGGCCTGGTGGGTTGTGGCTGGTATCTGCTCACGGGTCCTGCTGGGGTGTGGTCCCTCCGTCCCTCGGTCTGGTTGGGGGGTCGGTGTGGGGGGACTCCGGGGGGGTCCCTCCTGCCGTTTCTCCGGTTCCCTGTTCCTCTCCCTTTGGATGGAGATGGCCGGGGAGGGGGAGGTCTTGGTCTCCTCAGCAGGGCTGGTGTCATTCAGACCCTCCGTTTGTGACCCCACCGTTCTGGAGTGGAGGGGTGGTGTGAGGTCTGGGTCAGGGTGGTAAGCAGACCAAATGAGTATGTTTGTGTGTGCTTCTCCCAATGATTGTGTGGTGAGGCGGCGACCATATCTTTTTTTGGCCATATTAATTGCATTTTGCCAGGCCGAAGGTTGAAACGGCTGGCTGCTTTCAATTAATAGGCAGAGATTTGATTGTGTCTCCTCATAGTGGTCCTGTAGTATTTTCAGATTGTTTTTCATCCAGAGGTATGTATTTTCTTTAATTTTGTCTTTCACCTTCTGGGTGGGGCCTGCAGGCTTTATGAAATCGGTTAATTTGTTTGTTTTCTTTTCCATTCCAGGTGGGATGATGTTATCTTCAATTGCCTGGTCTATGGTGTGAGTATGGTGGAAGACTTGGATAGTTTTAAAATATAATGTAGACCTGATTTTAGTCTTTGTGGGGTCCAAACCTTGTAGGTCAGCTCTTGGCCACGTGCAGGTGTGTGGATCCCATGATTCGTCAGGTCGGTAGGGGAAATGAGTATTCACCAGGTTCTCCAGTGCGGAAGTCATCTTCTCAATAAAAGAAAGGTAAGTAAAGAAGGTAAGTATAAAGGATTACATAAAAAGGAGGTAAGTATAAGAGGTGGTAAGAGGAATGATTGTTTAAAGGGTAAGTATTTCTAAAAAAGATGGATAAAACTAAGTCCTCTATCCTTATTAGGTGAGTGAGGCCAGTGATATCCCTTCTTAATAAAAAATTAAATAACCATACAATCCAAATAAGGTAAATGAAATAAAATTCAGGAAGGTAAAAGGAGGAGATTTAAAAGAGGATTGAAAAATGCTAAGATTTAAAATGACTGAGAGTTATTAAAAATAAGTCAAAGAATGAAATTTGTTGATTAAAACTTTTTACAAAAGAGGATGATTCCGTTCCAGAGAGGCTTAAACCAGAATCGCGTGAACCACACCAACCTCGAAATCTGGACCGCTGTGGGATGTGTCCAGGATTTGGAGCCCGCCGTACAGAAGGATCTGTTTTCTCCGGAGGCCGTCGCTGGATCTCCTTCTTTGAAGCAGCCGGTTTCCGGATGTGGAATAAAACTGTCCTTTTGCATTCATTCAGTTAAAAATAAAAACTTTACTGAGCTCAGTTAAAAAATCCTAAAAGCAAACAATTCATAAAATCCTCAGTCTCTGCGAAGAGAAAAAAGGAAAAAAGGTTAAAAGCCCAACGTTTCGACGTGTAGTCTTCCTCAGGGGCAATAGCGAAATGTTTGCTGCAGGTGGCTTTTCTAGTTCCTGTGGAGGGAGTTTACAGGATGTGGGAGGAGTCAGAGCAGGAAGTGGAACACCATCTTTGTAGTTTTTGTCAGGTTGTAATCCATCTGCTGTGATTGTACTTTGGCTCCCCCGTGTGGTCACTTTAAGATTACGGTTGCCTCTCTGGAAGGAAACAGAGCCTTGCAAACAGGAAGTAAAAGAATAAAAGAGAAAGTAAATCATAGTAAAAAAGAAAACTTTAAAAAGAGAAAGATGTATATAAAAGATGTTGATAATATCATTAAGAGAGTAAGATTAAAACGAGTATACCTGGCCTGCTCCTATGTATAAAAGTGTCTAAATAAGCTTTAAAAAGGAAGTAAGGATTAAACAAACAAATAACGAGAAGGTAAGACCAAGTTGAGGGGCTGTTTGTGGTTTTGGAGCGATGAAAGAGGTCATATCCCCAGCTGAACGGGTAAGGCCAAACTCTCCATGCCAAGCCTGCAGGATCCGTCCCAAAATGATGTCTGCAGGAGAAAAGCTGGTATCCCTGGATGGTAAGCCCCATAAAATCAATAAATTATGTGATTTTTCAAATAAGATCAACTATAATCACACAATTGAATTACTAAAACCGGGTCTTGACCTGAAATAAAGTAAGTTCTAAAATAATCTAAGAGAAGAAAATTTGTAAAACTTAAGAGGTTTAAAAGAATCCTTGGAGTATCTTTTCCCAAAGGGATATGTTTAAAAGGGTTAAAAGTTGCTTTTTTGAATTATTGTCTGGCTCGGGCAGGGTTAGGTTAGGGACATAGAAGAAAAAGGCACTGGCAACAGAACTTCTCTTTGTAAAAAAGCAAAAAAACCCATCAATCGGCTTATAAATGTGTAATAAGAAATTAATCAGAAAAATCGAGGAAAAACAACTAAAAAGAGATAGGTAAGACGTCAAAGGGATGAAGGTTAGGTTTAGGCCAGGGGAGGAGTTTTGAGGGAAGGGGGAGGGGTTAAGGTAAGGGAAGGTAGAGGGTTGGAGGGTCGGAGAGAAGGAAGGACTTAGGTTTGGGTGATAGGGGGGAGGGATTAGGTTTAGGTTTAGGGGAGGAGTTTTGAGGGGAAGGGGAGGGGTTAAGGTTAGGGGAAGGTAGAGGGTGGGAAGGTCAGAAAAAGGAAGGATTTAGGTGTAGGTAATGGGAAGGAGGGATTAGGTTTAGGCAAGGGGAGGAGTTTTGAGGGGAAGGGGAGGGGTTAAGGTTAGGAGAAGGTAGAGGGTTGGAGGGTCGGAGAGAAGGAAGGACTTAGATTTAGGTAATAGGGGGGAGGGATTAGGTTTAGGTTTAGGGGAGGAGTTTTGAGGGGAAGGGGAGGGGTTAAGGTTAGGAGAATGGGAGGGGTGGGAGGGTCAGAAGGAAAGGGGGAATAGGAGGGAAGGGAAGGCAGAGAAATCTAAAAACGTTAAAATAAAATTAAAAATAAAATTGGAGCTGATGTATAAAAAAAGTTTCTTTAAACTTTATTAAAATACAGTCATGTATGTGGATCAAAGTCTCTTCCAGGTGGTCTGTACGACTCGAGGAGAAAGTCTGGTTCTCAGTGGTGACATGCGATGTGGATGTGGCTGAGTTGTCCATTTGAAGGAGGACTGCTGCAGGCTGTCTGTCGCCTCGGGTTGAGTCCTCTCCCTCTGGGGGCTCCGCTGAGTGGTGGTCTCGACCCGCTGGTGGCTCCGCTGTTTAGGCGCAGGCTGTGGTGGTGCGTGGGTCTCCCTCCGTCTGGTTCTGTCGGTGGTTACGGGGGTCCGGGCCTGGTGGGTTGTGGCTGGTATCTGCTCACGGGTCCTGCTGGGGTGTGGTCCCTCCGTCCCTCGGTCTGGTTGGGGGGTCGGTGTGGGGGGACTCCGGGGGGGTCCCTCCTGCCGTTTCTCCGGTTCCCTGTTCCTCTCCCTTTGGATGGAGATGGCCGGGGAGGGGGAGGTCTTGGTCTCCTCAGCAGGGCTGGTGTCATTCAGACCCTCCGTTTGTGACCCCACCGTTCTGGAGTGGAGGGGTGGTGTGAGGTCTGGGTCAGGGTGGTAAGCAGACCAAATGAGTATGTTTGTGTGTGCTTCTCCCAATGATTGTGTGGTGAGGCGGCGACCATATCTTTTTTTGGCCATATTAATTGCATTTTGCCAGGCCGAAGGTTGAAACGGCTGGCTGCTTTCAATTAATAGGCAGAGATTTGATTGTGTCTCCTCATAGTGGTCCTGTAGTATTTTCAGATTGTTTTTCATCCAGAGGTATGTATTTTCTTTAATTTTGTCTTTCACCTTCTGGGTGGGGCCTGCAGGCTTTATGAAATCGGTTAATTTGTTTGTTTTCTTTTCCATTCCAGGTGGGATGATGTTATCTTCAATTGCCTGGTCTATGGTGTGAGTATGGTGGAAGACTTGGATAGTTTTAAAATATAATGTAGACCTGATTTTAGTCTTTGTGGGGTCCAAACCTTGTAGGTCAGCTCTTGGCCACGTGCAGGTGTGTGGATCCCATGATTCGTCAGGTCGGTAGGGGAAATGAGTATTCACCAGGTTCTCCAGTGCGGAAGTCATCTTCTCAATAAAAGAAAGGTAAGTAAAGAAGGTAAGTATAAAGGATTACATAAAAAGGAGGTAAGTATAAGAGGTGGTAAGAGGAATGATTGTTTAAAGGGTAAGTATTTCTAAAAAAGATGGATAAAACTAAGTCCTCTATCCTTATTAGGTGAGTGAGGCCAGTGATATCCCTTCTTAATAAAAAATTAAATAACCATACAATCCAAATAAGGTAAATGAAATAAAATTCAGGAAGGTAAAAGGAGGAGATTTAAAAGAGGATTGAAAAATGCTAAGATTTAAAATGACT
Organism: Blennius ocellaris; assembly: GCF_963422515.1. Lineage (NCBI taxonomy): Eukaryota > Metazoa > Chordata > Actinopteri > Blenniiformes > Blenniidae > Blennius > Blennius ocellaris. The sequence continues at coordinate 34,030 of NW_027661817.1, forward strand.
GAGAGTTATTAAAAATAAGTCAAAGAATGAAATTTGTTGATTAAAACTTTTTACAAAAGAGGATGATTCCGTTCCAGAGAGGCTTAAACCAGAATCGCGTGAACCACACCAACCTCGAAATCTGGACCGCTGTGGGATGTGTCCAGGATTTGGAGCCCGCCGTACAGAAGGATCTGTTTTCTCCGGAGGCCGTCGCTGGATCTCCTTCTTTGAAGCAGCCGGTTTCAGGATGTGGAATAAAACTGTCCTTTTGCATTCATTCAGTTAAAAATAAAAACTTTACTGAGCTCAGTTAAAAAATCCTAAAAGCAAACAATTCATAAAATCCTCAGTCTCTGCGAAGAGAAAAAAGGAAAAAAGGTTAAAAGCCCAACGTTTCGACGTGTAGTCTTCCTCAGGGGCAATAGCGAAATGTTTGCTGCAGGTGGCTTTTCTAGTTCCTGTGGAGGGAGTTTACAGGATGTGGGAGGAGTCAGAGCAGGAAGTGGAACACCATCTTTGTAGTTTTTGTCAGGTTGTAATCCATCTGCTGTGATTGTACTTTGGCTCCCCCGTGTGGTCACTTTAAGATTACGGTTGCCTCTCTGGAAGGAAACAGAGCCTTGCAAACAGGAAGTAAAAGAATAAAAGAGAAAGTAAATCATAGTAAAAAAGAAAACTTTAAAAAGAGAAAGATGTATATAAAAGATGTTGATAATATCATTAAGAGAGTAAGATTAAAACGAGTATACCTGGCCTGCTCCTATGTATAAAAGTGTCTAAATAAGCTTTAAAAAGGAAGTAAGGATTAAACAAACAAATAACGAGAAGGTAAGACCAAGTTGAGGGGCTGTTTGTGGTTTTGGAGCGATGAAAGAGGTCATATCCCCAGCTGAACGGGTAAGGCCAAACTCTCCATGCCAAGCCTGCAGGATCCGTCCCAAAATGATGTCTGCAGGAGAAAAGCTGGTATCCCTGGATGGTAAGCCCCATAAAATCAATAAATTATGTGATTTTTCAAATAAGATCAACTATAATCACACAATTGAATTACTAAAACCGGGTCTTGACCTGAAATAAAGTAAGTTCTAAAATAATCTAAGAGAAGAAAATTTGTAAAACTTAAGAGGTTTAAAAGAATCCTTGGAGTATCTTTTCCCAAAGGGATATGTTTAAAAGGGTTAAAAGTTGCTTTTTTGAATTATTGTCTGGCTCGGGCAGGGTTAGGTTAGGGACATAGAAGAAAAAAAAGGCACTGGCAACAGAACTTCTCTTTGTAAAAAAGCAAAAAAACCCATCAATCGGCTTATAAATGTGTAATAAGAAATTAATCAGAAAAATCGAGGAAAAACAACTAAAAAGAGATAGGTAAGACGTCAAAGGGATGAAGGTTAGGTTTAGGCCAGGGGAGGAGTTTTGAGGGAAGGGGGAGGGGTTAAGGTAAGGGAAGGTAGAGGGTTGGAGGGTCGGAGAGAAGGAAGGACTTAGGTTTGGGTGATAGGGGGGAGGGATTAGGTTTAGGTTTAGGGGAGGAGTTTTGAGGGGAAGGGGAGGGGTTAAGGTTAGGGGAAGGTAGAGGGTGGGAAGGTCAGAAAAAGGAAGGATTTAGGTGTAGGTAATGGGAAGGAGGGATTAGGTTTAGGCAAGGGGAGGAGTTTTGAGGGGAAGGGGAGGGGTTAAGGTTAGGAGAAGGTAGAGGGTTGGAGGGTCGGAGAGAAGGAAGGACTTAGATTTAGGTAATAGGGGGGAGGGATTAGGTTTAGGTTTAGGGGAGGAGTTTTGAGGGGAAGGGGAGGGGTTAAGGTTAGGAGAATGGGAGGGGTGGGAGGGTCAGAAGGAAAGGGGGAATAGGAGGGAAGGGAAGGCAGAGAAATCTAAAAACGTTAAAATAAAATTAAAAATAAAATTGGAGCTGATGTATAAAAAAAGTTTCTTTAAACTTTATTAAAATACAGTCATGTATGTGGATCAAAGTCTCTTCCAGGTGGTCTGTACGACTCGAGGAGAAAGTCTGGTTCTCAGTGGTGACATGCGATGTGGATGTGGCTGAGTTGTCCATTTGAAGGAGGACTGCTGCAGGCTGTCTGTCGCCTCGGGTTGAGTCCTCTCCCTCTGGGGGCTCCGCTGAGTGGTGGTCTCGACCCGCTGGTGGCTCCGCTGTTTAGGCGCAGGCTGTGGTGGTGCGTGGGTCTCCCTCCGTCTGGTTCTGTCGGTGGTTACGGGGGTCCGGGCCTGGTGGGTTGTGGCTGGTATCTGCTCACGGGTCCTGCTGGGGTGTGGTCCCTCCGTCCCTCGGTCTGGTTGGGGGGTCGGTGTGGGGGGACTCCGGGGGGGTCCCTCCTGCCGTTTCTCCGGTTCCCTGTTCCTCTCCCTTTGGATGGAGATGGCCGGGGAGGGGGAGGTCTTGGTCTCCTCAGCAGGGCTGGTGTCATTCAGACCCTCCGTTTGTGACCCCACCGTTCTGGAGTGGAGGGGTGGTGTGAGGTCTGGGTCAGGGTGGTAAGCAGACCAAATGAGTATGTTTGTGTGTGCTTCTCCCAATGATTGTGTGGTGAGGCGGCGACCATATCTTTTTTTGGCCATATTAATTGCATTTTGCCAGGCCGAAGGTTGAAACGGCTGGCTGCTTTCAATTAATAGGCAGAGATTTGATTGTGTCTCCTCATAGTGGTCCTGTAGTATTTTCAGATTGTTTTTCATCCAGAGGTATGTATTTTCTTTAATTTTGTCTTTCAACTTCTGGGTGGGGCCTGCAGGCTTTATGAAATCGGTTAATTTGTTTGTTTTCTTTTCCATTCCAGGTGGGATGATGTTATCTTCAATTGCCTGGTCTATGGTGTGAGTATGGTGGAAGACTTGGATAGTTTTAAAATATAATGTAGACCTGATTTTAGTCTTTGTGGGGTCCAAACCTTGTAGGTCAGCTCTTGGCCACGTGCAGGTGTGTGGATCCCATGATTCGTCAGGTCGGTAGGGGAAATGAGTATTCACCAGGTTCTCCAGTGCGGAAGTCATCTTCTCAATAAAAGAAAGGTAAGTAAAGAAGGTAAGTATAAAGGATTACATAAAAAGGAGGTAAGTATAAGAGGTGGTAAGAGGAATGATTGTTTAAAGGGTAAGTATTTCTAAAAAAGATGGATAAAACTAAGTCCTCTATCCTTATTAGGTGAGTGAGGCCAGTGATATCCCTTCTTAATAAAAAATTAAATAACCATACAATCCAAATAAGGTAAATGAAATAAAATTCAGGAAGGTAAAAGGAGGAGACTTAAAAGAGGATTGAAAAATGCTAAGATTTAAAATGACTGAGAGTTATTAAAAATAAGTCAAAGAATGAAATTTGTTGATTAAAACTTTTTACAAAAGAGGATGATTCCGTTCCAGAGAGGCTTAAACCAGAATCGCGTGAACCACACCAACCTCGAAATCTGGACCGCTGTGGGATGTGTCCAGGATTTGGAGCCCGCCGTACAGAAGGATCTGTTTTCTCCGGAGGCCGTCGCTGGATCTCCTTCTTTGAAGCAGCCGGTTTCAGGATGTGGAATAAAACTGTCCTTTTGCATTCATTCAGTTAAAAATAAAAACTTTACTGAGCTCAGTTAAAAAATCCTAAAAGCAAACAATTCATAAAATCCTCAGTCTCTGCGAAGAGAAAAAAGGAAAAAAGGTTAAAAGCCCAACGTTTCGACGTGTAGTCTTCCTCAGGGGCAATAGCGAAATGTTTGCTGCAGGTGGCTTTTCTAGTTCCTGTGGAGGGAGTTTACAGGATGTGGGAGGAGTCAGAGCAGGAAGTGGAACACCATCTTTGTAGTTTTTGTCAGGTTGTAATCCATCTGCTGTGATTGTACTTTGGCTCCCCCGTGTGGTCACTTTAAGATTACGGTTGCCTCTCTGGAAGGAAACAGAGCCTTGCAAACAGGAAGTAAAAGAATAAAAGAGAAAGTAAATCATAGTAAAAAAGAAAACTTTAAAAAGAGAAAGATGTATATAAAAGATGTTGATAATATCATTAAGAGAGTAAGATTAAAACGAGTATACCTGGCCTGCTCCTATGTATAAAAGTGTCTAAATAAGCTTTAAAAAGGAAGTAAGGATTAAACAAACAAATAACGAGAAGGTAAGACCAAGTTGAGGGGCTGTTTGTGGTTTTGGAGCGATGAAAGAGGTCATATCCCCAGCTGAACGGGTAAGGCCAAACTCTCCATGCCAAGCCTGCAGGATCCGTCCCAAAATGATGTCTGCAGGAGAAAAGCTGGTATCCCTGGATGGTAAGCCCCATAAAATCAATAAATTATGTGATTTTTCAAATAAGATCAACTATAATCACACAATTGAATTACTAAAACCGGGTCTTGACCTGAAATAAAGTAAGTTCTAAAATAATCTAAGAGAAGAAAATTTGTAAAACTTAAGAGGTTTAAAAGAATCCTTGGAGTATCTTTTCCCAAAGGGATATGTTTAAAAGGGTTAAAAGTTGCTTTTTTGAATTATTGTCTGGCTCGGGCAGGGTTAGGTTAGGGACATAGAAGAAAAAGGCACTGGCAACAGAACTTCTCTTTGTAAAAAAGCAAAAAAACCCATCAATCGGCTTATAAATGTGTAATAAGAAATTAATCAGAAAAATCGAGGAAAAACAACTAAAAAGAGATAGGTAAGACGTCAAAGGGATGAAGGTTAGGTTTAGGCCAGGGGAGGAGTTTTGAGGGAAGGGGGAGGGGTTAAGGTAAGGGAAGGTAGAGGGTTGGAGGGTCGGAGAGAAGGAAGGACTTAGGTTTGGGTGATAGGGGGGAGGGATTAGGTTTAGGTTTAGGGGAGGAGTTTTGAGGGGAAGGGGAGGGGTTAAGGTTAGGGGAAGGTAGAGGGTGGGAAGGTCAGAAAAAGGAAGGATTTAGGTGTAGGTAATGGGAAGGAGGGATTAGGTTTAGGCAAGGGGAGGAGTTTTGAGGGGAAGGGGAGGGGTTAAGGTTAGGAGAAGGTAGAGGGTTGGAGGGTCGGAGAGAAGGAAGGACTTAGATTTAGGTAATAGGGGGGAGGGATTAGGTTTAGGTTTAGGGGAGGAGTTTTGAGGGGAAGGGGAGGGGTTAAGGTTAGGAGAATGGGAGGGGTGGGAGGGTCAGAAGGAAAGGGGGAATAGGAGGGAAGGGAAGGCAGAGAAATCTAAAAACGTTAAAATAAAATTAAAAATAAAATTGGAGCTGATGTATAAAAAAAGTTTCTTTAAACTTTATTAAAATACAGTCATGTATGTGGATCAAAGTCTCTTCCAGGTGGTCTGTACGACTCGAGGAGAAAGTCTGGTTCTCAGTGGTGACATGCGATGTGGATGTGGCTGAGTTGTCCATTTGAAGGAGGACTGCTGCAGGCTGTCTGTCGCCTCGGGTTGAGTCCTCTCCCTCTGGGGGCTCCGCTGAGTGGTGGTCTCGACCCGCTGGTGGCTCCGCTGTTTAGGCGCAGGCTGTGGTGGTGCGTGGGTCTCCCTCCGTCTGGTTCTGTCGGTGGTTACGGGGGTCCGGGCCTGGTGGGTTGTGGCTGGTATCTGCTCACGGGTCCTGCTGGGGTGTGGTCCCTCCGTCCCTCGGTCTGGTTGGGGGGTCGGTGTGGGGGGACTCCGGGGGGGTCCCTCCTGCCGTTTCTCCGGTTCCCTGTTCCTCTCCCTTTGGATGGAGATGGCCGGGGAGGGGGAGGTCTTGGTCTCCTCAGCAGGGCTGGTGTCATTCAGACCCTCCGTTTGTGACCCCACCGTTCTGGAGTGGAGGGGTGGTGTGAGGTCTGGGTCAGGGTGGTAAGCAGACCAAATGAGTATGTTTGTGTGTGCTTCTCCCAATGATTGTGTGGTGAGGCGGCGACCATATCTTTTTTTGGCCATATTAATTGCATTTTGCCAGGCCGAAGGTTGAAACGGCTGGCTGCTTTCAATTAATAGGCAGAGATTTGATTGTGTCTCCTCATAGTGGTCCTGTAGTATTTTCAGATTGTTTTTCATCCAGAGGTATGTATTTTCTTTAATTTTGTCTTTCACCTTCTGGGTGGGGCCTGCAGGCTTTATGAAATCGGTTAATTTGTTTGTTTTCTTTTCCATTCCAGGTGGGATGATGTTATCTTCAATTGCCTGGTCTATGGTGTGAGTATGGTGGAAGACTTGGATAGTTTTAAAATATAATGTAGACCTGATTTTAGTCTTTGTGGGGTCCAAACCTTGTAGGTCAGCTCTTGGCCACGTGCAGGTGTGTGGATCCCATGATTCGTCAGGTCGGTAGGGGAAATGAGTATTCACCAGGTTCTCCAGTGCGGAAGTCATCTTCTCAATAAAAGAAAGGTAAGTAAAGAAGGTAAGTATAAAGGATTACATAAAAAGGAGGTAAGTATAAGAGGTGGTAAGAGGAATGATTGTTTAAAGGGTAAGTATTTCTAAAAAAGATGGATAAAACTAAGTCCTCTATCCTTATTAGGTGAGTGAGGCCAGTGATATCCCTTCTTAATAAAAAATTAAATAACCATACAATCCAAATAAGGTAAATGAAATAAAATTCAGGAAGGTAAAAGGAGGAGATTTAAAAGAGGATTGAAAAATGCTAAGATTTAAAATGACTGAGAGTTATTAAAAATAAGTCAAAGAATGAAATTTGTTGATTAAAACTTTTTACAAAAGAGGATGATTCCGTTCCAGAGAGGCTTAAACCAGAATCGCGTGAACCACACCAACCTCGAAATCTGGACCGCTGTGGGATGTGTCCAGGATTTGGAGCCCGCCGTACAGAAGGATCTGTTTTCTCCGGAGGCCGTCGCTGGATCTCCTTCTTTGAAGCAGCCGGTTTCAGGATGTGGAATAAAACTGTCCTTTTGCATTCATTCAGTTAAAAATAAAAACTTTACTGAGCTCAGTTAAAAAATCCTAAAAGCAAACAATTCATAAAATCCTCAGTCTCTGCGAAGAGAAAAAAGGAAAAAAGGTTAAAAGCCCAACGTTTCGACGTGTAGTCTTCCTCAGGGGCAATAGCGAAATGTTTGCTGCAGGTGGCTTTTCTAGTTCCTGTGGAGGGAGTTTACAGGATGTGGGAGGAGTCAGAGCAGGAAGTGGAACACCATCTTTGTAGTTTTTGTCAGGTTGTAATCCATCTGCTGTGATTGTACTTTGGCTCCCCCGTGTGGTCACTTTAAGATTACGGTTGCCTCTCTGGAAGGAAACAGAGCCTTGCAAACAGGAAGTAAAAGAATAAAAGAGAAAGTAAATCATAGTAAAAAAGAAAACTTTAAAAAGAGAAAGATGTATATAAAAGATGTTGATAATATCATTAAGAGAGTAAGATTAAAACGAGTATACCTGGCCTGCTCCTATGTATAAAAGTGTCTAAATAAGCTTTAAAAAGGAAGTAAGGATTAAACAAACAAATAACGAGAAGGTAAGACCAAGTTGAGGGGCTGTTTGTGGTTTTGGAGCGATGAAAGAGGTCATATCCCCAGCTGAACGGGTAAGGCCAAACTCTCCATGCCAAGCCTGCAGGATCCGTCCCAAAATGATGTCTGCAGGAGAAAAGCTGGTATCCCTGGATGGTAAGCCCCATAAAATCAATAAATTATGTGATTTTTCAAATAAGATCAACTATAATCACACAATTGAATTACTAAAACCGGGTCTTGACCTGAAATAAAGTAAGTTCTAAAATAATCTAAGAGAAGAAAATTTGTAAAACTTAAGAGGTTTAAAAGAATCCTTGGAGTATCTTTTCCCAAAGGGATATGTTTAAAAGGGTTAAAAGTTGCTTTTTTGAATTATTGTCTGGCTCGGGCAGGGTTAGGTTAGGGACATAGAAGAAAAAGGCACTGGCAACAGAACTTCTCTTTGTAAAAAAGCAAAAAAACCCATCAATCGGCTTATAAATGTGTAATAAGAAATTAATCAGAAAAATCGAGGAAAAACAACTAAAAAGAGATAGGTAAGACGTCAAAGGGATGAAGGTTAGGTTTAGGCCAGGGGAGGAGTTTTGAGGGAAGGGGGAGGGGTTAAGGTAAGGGAAGGTAGAGGGTTGGAGGGTCGGAGAGAAGGAAGGACTTAGGTTTGGGTGATAGGGGGGAGGGATTAGGTTTAGGTTTAGGGGAGGAGTTTTGAGGGGAAGGGGAGGGGTTAAGGTTAGGGGAAGGTAGAGGGTGGGAAGGTCAGAAAAAGGAAGGATTTAGGTGTAGGTAATGGGAAGGAGGGATTAGGTTTAGGCAAGGGGAGGAGTTTTGAGGGGAAGGGGAGGGGTTAAGGTTAGGAGAAGGTAGAGGGTTGGAGGGTCGGAGAGAAGGAAGGACTTAGATTTAGGTAATAGGGGGGAGGGATTAGGTTTAGGTTTAGGGGAGGAGTTTTGAGGGGAAGGGGAGGGGTTAAGGTTAGGAGAATGGGAGGGGTGGGAGGGTCAGAAGGAAAGGGGGAATAGGAGGGAAGGGAAGGCAGAGAAATCTAAAAACGTTAAAATAAAATTAAAAATAAAATTGGAGCTGATGTATAAAAAAAGTTTCTTTAAACTTTATTAAAATACAGTCATGTATGTGGATCAAAGTCTCTTCCAGGTGGTCTGTACGACTCGAGGAGAAAGTCTGGTTCTCAGTGGTGACATGCGATGTGGATGTGGCTGAGTTGTCCATTTGAAGGAGGACTGCTGCAGGCTGTCTGTCGCCTCGGGTTGAGTCCTCTCCCTCTGGGGGCTCCGCTGAGTGGTGGTCTCGACCCGCTGGTGGCTCCGCTGTTTAGGCGCAGGCTGTGGTGGTGCGTGGGTCTCCCTCCGTCTGGTTCTGTCGGTGGTTACGGGGGTCCGGGCCTGGTGGGTTGTGGCTGGTATCTGCTCACGGGTCCTGCTGGGGTGTGGTCCCTCCGTCCCTCGGTCTGGTTGGGGGGTCGGTGTGGGGGGACTCCGGGGGGGTCCCTCCTGCCGTTTCTCCGGTTCCCTGTTCCTCTCCCTTTGGATGGAGATGGCCGGGGAGGGGGAGGTCTTGGTCTCCTCAGCAGGGCTGGTGTCATTCAGACCCTCCGTTTGTGACCCCACCGTTCTGGAGTGGAGGGGTGGTGTGAGGTCTGGGTCAGGGTGGTAAGCAGACCAAATGAGTATGTTTGTGTGTGCTTCTCCCAATGATTGTGTGGTGAGGCGGCGACCATATCTTTTTTTGGCCATATTAATTGCATTTTGCCAGGCCGAAGGTTGAAACGGCTGGCTGCTTTCAATTAATAGGCAGAGATTTGATTGTGTCTCCTCATAGTGGTCCTGTAGTATTTTCAGATTGTTTTTCATCCAGAGGTATGTATTTTCTTTAATTTTGTCTTTCACCTTCTGGGTGGGGCCTGCAGGCTTTATGAAATCGGTTAATTTGTTTGTTTTCTTTTCCATTCCAGGTGGGATGATGTTATCTTCAATTGCCTGGTCTATGGTGTGAGTATGGTGGAAGACTTGGATAGTTTTAAAATATAATGTAGACCTGATTTTAGTCTTTGTGGGGTCCAAACCTTGTAGGTCAGCTCTTGGCCACGTGCAGGTGTGTGGATCCCATGATTCGTCAGGTCGGTAGGGGAAATGAGTATTCACCAGGTTCTCCAGTGCGGAAGTCATCTTCTCAATAAAAGAAAGGTAAGTAAAGAAGGTAAGTATAAAGGATTACATAAAAAGGAGGTAAGTATAAGAGGTGGTAAGAGGAATGATTGTTTAAAGGGTAAGTATTTCTAAAAAAGATGGATAAAACTAAGTCCTCTATCCTTATTAGGTGAGTGAGGCCAGTGATATCCCTTCTTAATAAAAAATTAAATAACCATACAATCCAAATAAGGTAAATGAAATAAAATTCAGGAAGGTAAAAGGAGGAGATTTAAAAGAGGATTGAAAAATGCTAAGATTTAAAATGACTGAGAGTTATTAAAAATAAGTCAAAGAATGAAATTTGTTGATTAAAACTTTTTACAAAAGAGGATGATTCCGTTCCAGAGAGGCTTAAACCAGAATCGCGTGAACCACACCAACCTCGAAATCTGGACCGCTGTGGGATGTGTCCAGGATTTGGAGCCCGCCGTACAGAAGGATCTGTTTTCTCCGGAGGCCGTCGCTGGATCTCCTTCTTTGAAGCAGCCGGTTTCAGGATGTGGAATAAAACTGTCCTTTTGCATTCATTCAGTTAAAAATAAAAACTTTACTGAGCTCAGTTAAAAAATCCTAAAAGCAAACAATTCATAAAATCCTCAGTCTCTGCGAAGAGAAAAAAGGAAAAAAGGTTAAAAGCCCAACGTTTCGACGTGTAGTCTTCCTCAGGGGCAATAGCGAAATGTTTGCTGCAGGTGGCTTTTCTAGTTCCTGTGGAGGGAGTTTACAGGATGTGGGAGGAGTCAGAGCAGGAAGTGGAACACCATCTTTGTAGTTTTTGTCAGGTTGTAATCCATCTGCTGTGATTGTACTTTGGCTCCCCCGTGTGGTCACTTTAAGATTACGGTTGCCTCTCTGGAAGGAAACAGAGCCTTGCAAACAGGAAGTAAAAGAATAAAAGAGAAAGTAAATCATAGTAAAAAAGAAAACTTTAAAAAGAGAAAGATGTATATAAAAGATGTTGATAATATCATTAAGAGAGTAAGATTAAAACGAGTATACCTGGCCTGCTCCTATGTATAAAAGTGTCTAAATAAGCTTTAAAAAGGAAGTAAGGATTAAACAAACAAATAACGAGAAGGTAAGACCAAGTTGAGGGGCTGTTTGTGGTTTTGGAGCGATGAAAGAGGTCATATCCCCAGCTGAACGGGTAAGGCCAAACTCTCCATGCCAAGCCTGCAGGATCCGTCCCAAAATGATGTCTGCAGGAGAAAAGCTGGTATCCCTGGATGGTAAGCCCCATAAAATCAATAAATTATGTGATTTTTCAAATAAGATCAACTATAATCACACAATTGAATTACTAAAACCGGGTCTTGACCTGAAATAAAGTAAGTTCTAAAATAATCTAAGAGAAGAAAATTTGTAAAACTTAAGAGGTTTAAAAGAATCCTTGGAGTATCTTTTCCCAAAGGGATATGTTTAAAAGGGTTAAAAGTTGCTTTTTTGAATTATTGTCTGGCTCGGGCAGGGTTAGGTTAGGGACATAGAAGAAAAAAAAGGCACTGGCAACAGAACTTCTCTTTGTAAAAGGGTTAGGGTTAGGGTTAGGGTTAGGGTTAGGGTTAGGGTTAGGGTTAGGGTTAGGGTTAGGGTTAGGTCATGTACATAAAGGAGAAAAGCACGGGCGACAGGTCATACTTTTGAACAGTGTTTTTCAATATTAAAAGGATATTTTTAAAAAATTGTTGTAACAACTTTGTAATGACACATTAGTTCTTAAAATTGTGGTGTAAAACCATCGGATGAGAACAGGAATGAGAGAGGGATCAGAAAGGTATGAGAGGAAGGGAGGTATAGCTTTAGGGGGGTGGGTCCTTAGGTTTAGGCAGGGAGGGGAGGAGGTTAAGTTTAGGAAAGAGGAAGGTAGGGGGGTAGGGTTGACCTATAGGTTTAGGTGAGGGGAGAATGAGGGTAGGAGGGTAGAGTGAAAATGGAAATAAAATTAAAATAAGTTAAAATCAGAGCAGATGTATAAAATAGTTTTTGGTCTTTATTTAAAATAATAAAAGGTTCAATGTCTCTGCCAGGTGGTCTGTGGCGCTGGTAGAGGGGCTCTGGTCAGTGGTGGTGTGTTGAGGCGTGGCTGTTGCTGGGTCCCCCATTTAAAGGAGGACTGTGGGTGGTCTGTTCCTCCTGGTGGGATCGGGTCTCTGTGGGAGCTCCGTTGGGAGGTAGTCTCGGCCCTCTGGTGGAACTGCTGCTGGGATGCAGGTTGTGGTAGGGCGTAGGGCTCCCTCCTCGCGATCCTGGTGGTGGTTCCGGGGGCCCGGGTCTGGTGAGTTGTAGTCTGGACTGCACTCTGGACTCCGCTGGGGTGTTGTTCCTCCGTTCCTCGGGTTGGTGGGGGGGCTGGTGTGGAGGAACTCCGGGGGGGTCCCTCCTGCCGTTTCCCTCGTACCTCGTCCTGCTCTCGGTGGTTGGAGATGGCCGGGGAGGGGGAGGTCTTCTTCTTGTCAGCAGGGTTGGTGCCGTCTAGGCCCTCCGTCTGTGAACCCACCGTTCTAAAGTGGAGGGGTGGTGTGAGGTCTGGATCAGGCATATACATAGTCCAGTCTAGGATGTACGTATGTGCTTCCTCTATAGAATTTGTAGTGAGTCGGCGACCAAATCTTTTTTTAGCCATGGTTAGTGCCGTTTGCCATGCTGATGGTTGATACGGTTGGCTGTTTTCAACTAACCCGCTGATTTCAGATTGGGCTTCCTGGTAGTGATCCTGTAATATTTCCAAATTGTTTCTCATCCAGAGGTATGTGTTTGCTTTGATTTTATCTTTCACCTTCTGGGTGGGGCCTGCTGGTTTTATAAAGTCTGATAATTGTTTCGTTTTCTTTTCCATGCCCGGTGGAATGGTGTTGTTTTCGATGGCTGCAAATATATTATTTTGATGGTGGAAAACCTGTATTGTTTTAAAGTATAGCGTGGACCTAATTCTAGATTTTATTGGGTCCAAACCTTTTAGGTCCACTCTTGGCCAAAGAACATGATGTGGATCCACCTGCGCGTCCTCCGGGTCTGAAAAGTGAGTGCTGACCAGTCTCTCCAGTGTTGAGTACATCTCTCGATAAAGGAATAAAAGGTAAGTAAAATGAATTAAAAGGTAAGTAAAAAAGAAGGTAAAATAGGTAAGGTAAGTATAAGAACAGTGGAAGAATGATTATTTAAAATAACCATACAATCCAGAATAATTAATGAAATAAGATTTAGAAAGGTAAAGAAGGAGCTTAAAAGAGGATTGATAAGTGCTAAGATTTAAATTAACTGAGGGTGTTTGATAATAAGTAAAAGAATGAAAATTGTTTGTTAAAAACTTTTTACAAAAGAGGATGATTCTGTTCCAGAGAGGCTTAAACCAGAATCGAGTGAACCACACCAACCTCGAAATCTGGACCGCTGTGGGATAAGTCCAGGATCTGGGGCCCGCCGTACAGGAGGACCTGTTTTCTCCGGAGGCCGTCGTTGGATCCCCTTCTTTGAAGCAGCCCGTTTCAGGATGTGGAATAACTGTCTTTTTGTATTCATTCAGTTAAAAACACAAATTTTACTGAGCTCAGTTAAAAATTCTAAAAGCCAATAATTCATAAAAATCCTCAGTCTCTGCGAAGAGAAAAAAGGAAAAAAGGTTAAAAGCCCAACGTTTCGACGTGTCGTCTTCCTCAGGGGCATGGGAGAAATGTTTGCTGCAGCAGGCTTTTCTAGTTCCTGTGGAGGGAGTTTACAGGATGTGGGAGGAGTCAAAGCAGGAAGTGGAACACCATCTTTGTAGTCTTTTATAGGTTGTAGTCCATCTGCTGTAAAGTTACTGTGGCTCCCCCGTGTGGTCACTTTAAGATTACGGCTGCCTCTCTGGAAGGAAACAGAGCCTTACAAACAGGAATTAAAAGAATAAAGGAGGAAATAAGAGAAACTAAAGAAGGATATAAAAAGGTATAAAATGACTTTAAAAGGTAAGGGACTTTAATAAATACTTTTGCTGCTCCTAAAAGACAGAAACTTAGAGGGAGAAGGGGGGTGAGAAAATGGAAGAGGGTTGATAAAATTCGGTTTTTCCTTTTAATAAATAGTATTTTTGTGCACTGTAAGCATAGCTGGCTCTGGCAGGGTTAGGTCATGTACATAAAGGAGAAAAGCACGGGCGACAGGTCATACTTTTGAACAGTGTTTTTCAATATTAAAAGGATATTTTTAAAAAATTGTTGTAACAACTTTGTAATGACACATTAGTTCTTAAAATTGTGGTGTAAAACCATCGGATGAGAACAGGAATGAGAGAGGGATCAGAAAGGTATGAGAGGAAGGGAGGTATAGCTTTAGGGGGGTGGGTCCTTAGGTTTAGGCAGGGAGGGGAGGAGGTTAAGTTTAGGAAAGAGGAAGGTAGGGGGGTAGGGTTGACCTATAGGTTTAGGTGAGGGGAGAATGAGGGTAGGAGGGTAGAGTGAAAATGGAAATAAAATTAAAATAAGTTAAAATCAGAGCAGATGTATAAAATAGTTTTTGGTCTTTATTTAAAATAATAAAAGGTTCAATGTCTCTGCCAGGTGGTCTGTGGCGCTGGTAGAGGGGCTCTGGTCAGTGGTGGTGTGTTGAGGCGTGGCTGTTGCTGGGTCCCCCATTTAAAGGAGGACTGTGGGTGGTCTGTTCCTCCTGGTGGGATCGGGTCTCTGTGGGAGCTCCGTTGGGAGGTAGTCTCGGCCCTCTGGTGGAACTGCTGCTGGGATGCAGGTTGTGGTAGGGCGTAGGGCTCCCTCCTCGCGATCCTGGTGGTGGTTCCGGGGGCCCGGGTCTGGTGAGTTGTAGTCTGGACTGCACTCTGGACTCCGCTGGGGTGTTGTTCCTCCGTTCCTCGGGTTGGTGGGGGGGCTGGTGTGGAGGAACTCCGGGGGGGTCCCTCCTGCCGTTTCCCTCGTACCTCGTCCTGCTCTCGGTGGTTGGAGATGGCCGGGGAGGGGGAGGTCTTCTTCTTGTCAGCAGGGTTGGTGCCGTCTAGGCCCTCCGTCTGTGAACCCACCGTTCTAAAGTGGAGGGGTGGTGTGAGGTCTGGATCAGGCATATACATAGTCCAGTCTAGGATGTACGTATGTGCTTCCTCTATAGAATTTGTAGTGAGTCGGCGACCAAATCTTTTTTTAGCCATGGTTAGTGCCGTTTGCCATGCTGATGGTTGATACGGTTGGCTGTTTTCAACTAACCCGCTGATTTCAGATTGGGCTTCCTGGTAGTGATCCTGTAATATTTCCAAATTGTTTCTCATCCAGAGGTATGTGTTTGCTTTGATTTTATCTTTCACCTTCTGGGTGGGGCCTGCTGGTTTTATAAAGTCTGATAATTGTTTCGTTTTCTTTTCCATGCCCGGTGGAATGGTGTTGTTTTCGATGGCTGCAAATATATTATTTTGATGGTGGAAAACCTGTATTGTTTTAAAGTATAGCGTGGACCTAATTCTAGATTTTATTGGGTCCAAACCTTTTAGGTCCACTCTTGGCCAAAGAACATGATGTGGATCCACCTGCGCGTCCTCCGGGTCTGAAAAGTGAGTGCTGACCAGTCTCTCCAGTGTTGAGTACATCTCTCGATAAAGGAATAAAAGGTAAGTAAAATGAATTAAAAGGTAAGTAAAAAAGAAGGTAAAATAGGTAAGGTAAGTATAAGAACAGTGGAAGAATGATTATTTAAAATAACCATACAATCCAGAATAATTAATGAAATAAGATTTAGAAAGGTAAAGAAGGAGCTTAAAAGAGGATTGATAAGTGCTAAGATTTAAATTAACTGAGGGTGTTTGATAATAAGTAAAAGAATGAAAATTGTTTGTTAAAAACTTTTTACAAAAGAGGATGATTCTGTTCCAGAGAGGCTTAAACCAGAATCGAGTGAACCACACCAACCTCGAAATCTGGACCGCTGTGGGATAAGTCCAGGATCTGGGGCCCGCCGTACAGGAGGACCTGTTTTCTCCGGAGGCCGTCGTTGGATCCCCTTCTTTGAAGCAGCCCGTTTCAGGATGTGGAATAACTGTCTTTTTGTATTCATTCAGTTAAAAACACAAATTTTACTGAGCTCAGTTAAAAATTCTAAAAGCCAATAATTCATAAAAATCCTCAGTCTCTGCGAAGAGAAAAAAGGAAAAAAGGTTAAAAGCCCAACGTTTCGACGTGTCGTCTTCCTCAGGGGCATGGGAGAAATGTTTGCTGCAGCAGGCTTTTCTAGTTCCTGTGGAGGGAGTTTACAGGATGTGGGAGGAGTCAAAGCAGGAAGTGGAACACCATCTTTGTAGTCTTTTATAGGTTGTAGTCCATCTGCTGTAAAGTTACTGTGGCTCCCCCGTGTGGTCACTTTAAGATTACGGCTGCCTCTCTGGAAGGAAACAGAGCCTTACAAACAGGAATTAAAAGAATAAAGGAGGAAATAAGAGAAACTAAAGAAGGATATAAAAAGGTATAAAATGACTTTAAAAGGTAAGGGACTTTAATAAATACTTTTGCTGCTCCTAAAAGACAGAAACTTAGAGGGAGAAGGGGGGTGAGAAAATGGAAGAGGGTTGATAAAATTCGGTTTTTCCTTTTAATAAATAGTATTTTTGTGCACTGTAAGCATAGCTGGCTCTGGCAGGGTTAGGTCATGTACATAAAGGAGAAAAGCACGGGCGACAGGTCATACTTTTGAACAGTGTTTTTCAATATTAAAAGGATATTTTTAAAAAATTGTTGTAACAACTTTGTAATGACACATTAGTTCTTAAAATTGTGGTGTAAAACCATCGGATGAGAACAGGAATGAGAGAGGGATCAGAAAGGTATGAGAGGAAGGGAGGTATAGCTTTAGGGGGGTGGGTCCTTAGGTTTAGGCAGGGAGGGGAGGAGGTTAAGTTTAGGAAAGAGGAAGGTAGGGGGGTAGGGTTGACCTATAGGTTTAGGTGAGGGGAGAATGAGGGTAGGAGGGTAGAGTGAAAATGGAAATAAAATTAAAATAAGTTAAAATCAGAGCAGATGTATAAAATAGTTTTTGGTCTTTATTTAAAATAATAAAAGGTTCAATGTCTCTGCCAGGTGGTCTGTGGCGCTGGTAGAGGGGCTCTGGTCAGTGGTGGTGTGTTGAGGCGTGGCTGTTGCTGGGTCCCCCATTTAAAGGAGGACTGTGGGTGGTCTGTTCCTCCTGGTGGGATCGGGTCTCTGTGGGAGCTCCGTTGGGAGGTAGTCTCGGCCCTCTGGTGGAACTGCTGCTGGGATGCAGGTTGTGGTAGGGCGTAGGGCTCCCTCCTCGCGATCCTGGTGGTGGTTCCGGGGGCCCGGGTCTGGTGAGTTGTAGTCTGGACTGCACTCTGGACTCCGCTGGGGTGTTGTTCCTCCGTTCCTCGGGTTGGTGGGGGGGCTGGTGTGGAGGAACTCCGGGGGGGTCCCTCCTGCCGTTTCCCTCGTACCTCGTCCTGCTCTCGGTGGTTGGAGATGGCCGGGGAGGGGGAGGTCTTCTTCTTGTCAGCAGGGTTGGTGCCGTCTAGGCCCTCCGTCTGTGAACCCACCGTTCTAAAGTGGAGGGGTGGTGTGAGGTCTGGATCAGGCATATACATAGTCCAGTCTAGGATGTACGTATGTGCTTCCTCTATAGAATTTGTAGTGAGTCGGCGACCAAATCTTTTTTTAGCCATGGTTAGTGCCGTTTGCCATGCTGATGGTTGATACGGTTGGCTGTTTTCAACTAACCCGCTGATTTCAGATTGGGCTTCCTGGTAGTGATCCTGTAATATTTCCAAATTGTTTCTCATCCAGAGGTATGTGTTTGCTTTGATTTTATCTTTCACCTTCTGGGTGGGGCCTGCTGGTTTTATAAAGTCTGATAATTGTTTCGTTTTCTTTTCCATGCCCGGTGGAATGGTGTTGTTTTCGATGGCTGCAAATATATTATTTTGATGGTGGAAAACCTGTATTGTTTTAAAGTATAGCGTGGACCTAATTCTAGATTTTATTGGGTCCAAACCTTTTAGGTCCACTCTTGGCCAAAGAACATGATGTGGATCCACCTGCGCGTCCTCCGGGTCTGAAAAGTGAGTGCTGACCAGTCTCTCCAGTGTTGAGTACATCTCTCGATAAAGGAATAAAAGGTAAGTAAAATGAATTAAAAGGTAAGTAAAAAAGAAGGTAAAATAGGTAAGGTAAGTATAAGAACAGTGGAAGAATGATTATTTAAAATAACCATACAATCCAGAATAATTAATGAAATAAGATTTAGAAAGGTAAAGAAGGAGCTTAAAAGAGGATTGATAAGTGCTAAGATTTAAATTAACTGAGGGTGTTTGATAATAAGTAAAAGAATGAAAATTGTTTGTTAAAAACTTTTTACAAAAGAGGATGATTCTGTTCCAGAGAGGCTTAAACCAGAATCGAGTGAACCACACCAACCTCGAAATCTGGACCGCTGTGGGATAAGTCCAGGATCTGGGGCCCGCCGTACAGGAGGACCTGTTTTCTCCGGAGGCCGTCGTTGGATCCCCTTCTTTGAAGCAGCCCGTTTCAGGATGTGGAATAACTGTCTTTTTGTATTCATTCAGTTAAAAACACAAATTTTACTGAGCTCAGTTAAAAATTCTAAAAGCCAATAATTCATAAAAATCCTCAGTCTCTGCGAAGAGAAAAAAGGAAAAAAGGTTAAAAGCCCAACGTTTCGACGTGTCGTCTTCCTCAGGGGCATGGGAGAAATGTTTGCTGCAGCAGGCTTTTCTAGTTCCTGTGGAGGGAGTTTACAGGATGTGGGAGGAGTCAAAGCAGGAAGTGGAACACCATCTTTGTAGTCTTTTATAGGTTGTAGTCCATCTGCTGTAAAGTTACTGTGGCTCCCCCGTGTGGTCACTTTAAGATTACGGCTGCCTCTCTGGAAGGAAACAGAGCCTTACAAACAGGAATTAAAAGAATAAAGGAGGAAATAAGAGAAACTAAAGAAGGATATAAAAAGGTATAAAATGACTTTAAAAGGTAAGGGACTTTAATAAATACTTTTGCTGCTCCTAAAAGACAGAAACTTAGAGGGAGAAGGGGGGTGAGAAAATGGAAGAGGGTTGATAAAATTCGGTTTTTCCTTTTAATAAATAGTATTTTTGTGCACTGTAAGCATAGCTGGCTCTGGCAGGGTTAGGTCATGTACATAAAGGAGAAAAGCACGGGCGACAGGTCATACTTTTGAACAGTGTTTTTCAATATTAAAAGGATATTTTTAAAAAATTGTTGTAACAACTTTGTAATGACACATTAGTTCTTAAAATTGTGGTGTAAAACCATCGGATGAGAACAGGAATGAGAGAGGGATCAGAAAGGTATGAGAGGAAGGGAGGTATAGCTTTAGGGGGGTGGGTCCTTAGGTTTAGGCAGGGAGGGGAGGAGGTTAAGTTTAGGAAAGAGGAAGGTAGGGGGGTAGGGTTGACCTATAGGTTTAGGTGAGGGGAGAATGAGGGTAGGAGGGTAGAGTGAAAATGGAAATAAAATTAAAATAAGTTAAAATCAGAGCAGATGTATAAAATAGTTTTTGGTCTTTATTTAAAATAATAAAAGGTTCAATGTCTCTGCCAGGTGGTCTGTGGCGCTGGTAGAGGGGCTCTGGTCAGTGGTGGTGTGTTGAGGCGTGGCTGTTGCTGGGTCCCCCATTTAAAGGAGGACTGTGGGTGGTCTGTTCCTCCTGGTGGGATCGGGTCTCTGTGGGAGCTCCGTTGGGAGGTAGTCTCGGCCCTCTGGTGGAACTGCTGCTGGGATGCAGGTTGTGGTAGGGCGTAGGGCTCCCTCCTCGCGATCCTGGTGGTGGTTCCGGGGGCCCGGGTCTGGTGAGTTGTAGTCTGGACTGCACTCTGGACTCCGCTGGGGTGTTGTTCCTCCGTTCCTCGGGTTGGTGGGGGGGCTGGTGTGGAGGAACTCCGGGGGGGTCCCTCCTGCCGTTTCCCTCGTACCTCGTCCTGCTCTCGGTGGTTGGAGATGGCCGGGGAGGGGGAGGTCTTCTTCTTGTCAGCAGGGTTGGTGCCGTCTAGGCCCTCCGTCTGTGAACCCACCGTTCTAAAGTGGAGGGGTGGTGTGAGGTCTGGATCAGGCATATACATAGTCCAGTCTAGGATGTACGTATGTGCTTCCTCTATAGAATTTGTAGTGAGTCGGCGACCAAATCTTTTTTTAGCCATGGTTAGTGCCGTTTGCCATGCTGATGGTTGATACGGTTGGCTGTTTTCAACTAACCCGCTGATTTCAGATTGGGCTTCCTGGTAGTGATCCTGTAATATTTCCAAATTGTTTCTCATCCAGAGGTATGTGTTTGCTTTGATTTTATCTTTCACCTTCTGGGTGGGGCCTGCTGGTTTTATAAAGTCTGATAATTGTTTCGTTTTCTTTTCCATGCCCGGTGGAATGGTGTTGTTTTCGATGGCTGCAAATATATTATTTTGATGGTGGAAAACCTGTATTGTTTTAAAGTATAGCGTGGACCTAATTCTAGATTTTATTGGGTCCAAACCTTTTAGGTCCACTCTTGGCCAAAGAACATGATGTGGATCCACCTGCGCGTCCTCCGGGTCTGAAAAGTGAGTGCTGACCAGTCTCTCCAGTGTTGAGTACATCTCTCGATAAAGGAATAAAAGGTAAGTAAAATGAATTAAAAGGTAAGTAAAAAAGAAGGTAAAATAGGTAAGGTAAGTATAAGAACAGTGGAAGAATGATTATTTAAAATAACCATACAATCCAGAATAATTAATGAAATAAGATTTAGAAAGGTAAAGAAGGAGCTTAAAAGAGGATTGATAAGTGCTAAGATTTAAATTAACTGAGGGTGTTTGATAATAAGTAAAAGAATGAAAATTGTTTGTTAAAAACTTTTTACAAAAGAGGATGATTCTGTTCCAGAGAGGCTTAAACCAGAATCGAGTGAACCACACCAACCTCGAAATCTGGACCGCTGTGGGATAAGTCCAGGATCTGGGGCCCGCCGTACAGGAGGACCTGTTTTCTCCGGAGGCCGTCGTTGGATCCCCTTCTTTGAAGCAGCCCGTTTCAGGATGTGGAATAACTGTCTTTTTGTATTCATTCAGTTAAAAACACAAATTTTACTGAGCTCAGTTAAAAATTCTAAAAGCCAATAATTCATAAAAATCCTCAGTCTCTGCGAAGAGAAAAAAGGAAAAAAGGTTAAAAGCCCAACGTTTCGACGTGTCGTCTTCCTCAGGGGCATGGGAGAAATGTTTGCTGCAGCAGGCTTTTCTAGTTCCTGTGGAGGGAGTTTACAGGATGTGGGAGGAGTCAAAGCAGGAAGTGGAACACCATCTTTGTAGTCTTTTATAGGTTGTAGTCCATCTGCTGTAAAGTTACTGTGGCTCCCCCGTGTGGTCACTTTAAGATTACGGCTGCCTCTCTGGAAGGAAACAGAGCCTTACAAACAGGAATTAAAAGAATAAAGGAGGAAATAAGAGAAACTAAAGAAGGATATAAAAAGGTATAAAATGACTTTAAAAGGTAAGGGACTTTAATAAATACTTTTGCTGCTCCTAAAAGACAGAAACTTAGAGGGAGAAGGGGGGTGAGAAAATGGAAGAGGGTTGATAAAATTCGGTTTTTCCTTTTAATAAATAGTATTTTTGTGCACTGTAAGCATAGCTGGCTCTGGCAGGGTTAGGTCATGTACATAAAGGAGAAAAGCACGGGCGACAGGTCATACTTTTGAACAGTGTTTTTCAATATTAAAAGGATATTTTTAAAAAATTGTTGTAACAACTTTGTAATGACACATTAGTTCTTAAAATTGTGGTGTAAAACCATCGGATGAGAACAGGAATGAGAGAGGGATCAGAAAGGTATGAGAGGAAGGGAGGTATAGCTTTAGGGGGGTGGGTCCTTAGGTTTAGGCAGGGAGGGGAGGAGGTTAAGTTTAGGAAAGAGGAAGGTAGGGGGGTAGGGTTGACCTATAGGTTTAGGTGAGGGGAGAATGAGGGTAGGAGGGTAGAGTGAAAATGGAAATAAAATTAAAATAAGTTAAAATCAGAGCAGATGTATAAAATAGTTTTTGGTCTTTATTTAAAATAATAAAAGGTTCAATGTCTCTGCCAGGTGGTCTGTGGCGCTGGTAGAGGGGCTCTGGTCAGTGGTGGTGTGTTGAGGCGTGGCTGTTGCTGGGTCCCCCATTTAAAGGAGGACTGTGGGTGGTCTGTTCCTCCTGGTGGGATCGGGTCTCTGTGGGAGCTCCGTTGGGAGGTAGTCTCGGCCCTCTGGTGGAACTGCTGCTGGGATGCAGGTTGTGGTAGGGCGTAGGGCTCCCTCCTCGCGATCCTGGTGGTGGTTCCGGGGGCCCGGGTCTGGTGAGTTGTAGTCTGGACTGCACTCTGGACTCCGCTGGGGTGTTGTTCCTCCGTTCCTCGGGTTGGTGGGGGGGCTGGTGTGGAGGAACTCCGGGGGGGTCCCTCCTGCCGTTTCCCTCGTACCTCGTCCTGCTCTCGGTGGTTGGAGATGGCCGGGGAGGGGGAGGTCTTCTTCTTGTCAGCAGGGTTGGTGCCGTCTAGGCCCTCCGTCTGTGAACCCACCGTTCTAAAGTGGAGGGGTGGTGTGAGGTCTGGATCAGGCATATACATAGTCCAGTCTAGGATGTACGTATGTGCTTCCTCTATAGAATTTGTAGTGAGTCGGCGACCAAATCTTTTTTTAGCCATGGTTAGTGCCGTTTGCCATGCTGATGGTTGATACGGTTGGCTGTTTTCAACTAACCCGCTGATTTCAGATTGGGCTTCCTGGTAGTGATCCTGTAATATTTCCAAATTGTTTCTCATCCAGAGGTATGTGTTTGCTTTGATTTTATCTTTCACCTTCTGGGTGGGGCCTGCTGGTTTTATAAAGTCTGATAATTGTTTCGTTTTCTTTTCCATGCCCGGTGGAATGGTGTTGTTTTCGATGGCTGCAAATATATTATTTTGATGGTGGAAAACCTGTATTGTTTTAAAGTATAGCGTGGACCTAATTCTAGATTTTATTGGGTCCAAACCTTTTAGGTCCACTCTTGGCCAAAGAACATGATGTGGATCCACCTGCGCGTCCTCCGGGTCTGAAAAGTGAGTGCTGACCAGTCTCTCCAGTGTTGAGTACATCTCTCGATAAAGGAATAAAAGGTAAGTAAAATGAATTAAAAGGTAAGTAAAAAAGAAGGTAAAATAGGTAAGGTAAGTATAAGAACAGTGGAAGAATGATTATTTAAAATAACCATACAATCCAGAATAATTAATGAAATAAGATTTAGAAAGGTAAAGAAGGAGCTTAAAAGAGGATTGATAAGTGCTAAGATTTAAATTAACTGAGGGTGTTTGATAATAAGTAAAAGAATGAAAATTGTTTGTTAAAAACTTTTTACAAAAGAGGATGATTCTGTTCCAGAGAGGCTTAAACCAGAATCGAGTGAACCACACCAACCTCGAAATCTGGACCGCTGTGGGATAAGTCCAGGATCTGGGGCCCGCCGTACAGGAGGACCTGTTTTCTCCGGAGGCCGTCGTTGGATCCCCTTCTTTGAAGCAGCCCGTTTCAGGATGTGGAATAACTGTCTTTTTGTATTCATTCAGTTAAAAACACAAATTTTACTGAGCTCAGTTAAAAATTCTAAAAGCCAATAATTCATAAAAATCCTCAGTCTCTGCGAAGAGAAAAAAGGAAAAAAGGTTAAAAGCCCAACGTTTCGACGTGTCGTCTTCCTCAGGGGCATGGGAGAAATGTTTGCTGCAGCAGGCTTTTCTAGTTCCTGTGGAGGGAGTTTACAGGATGTGGGAGGAGTCAAAGCAGGAAGTGGAACACCATCTTTGTAGTCTTTTATAGGTTGTAGTCCATCTGCTGTAAAGTTACTGTGGCTCCCCCGTGTGGTCACTTTAAGATTACGGCTGCCTCTCTGGAAGGAAACAGAGCCTTACAAACAGGAATTAAAAGAATAAAGGAGGAAATAAGAGAAACTAAAGAAGGATATAAAAAGGTATAAAATGACTTTAAAAGGTAAGGGACTTTAATAAATACTTTTGCTGCTCCTAAAAGACAGAAACTTAGAGGGAGAAGGGGGGTGAGAAAATGGAAGAGGGTTGATAAAATTCGGTTTTTCCTTTTAATAAATAGTATTTTTGTGCACTGTAAGCATAGCTGGCTCTGGCAGGGTTAGGTCATGTACATAAAGGAGAAAAGCACGGGCGACAGGTCATACTTTTGAACAGTGTTTTTCAATATTAAAAGGATATTTTTAAAAAATTGTTGTAACAACTTTGTAATGACACATTAGTTCTTAAAATTGTGGTGTAAAACCATCGGATGAGAACAGGAATGAGAGAGGGATCAGAAAGGTATGAGAGGAAGGGAGGTATAGCTTTAGGGGGGTGGGTCCTTAGGTTTAGGCAGGGAGGGGAGGAGGTTAAGTTTAGGAAAGAGGAAGGTAGGGGGGTAGGGTTGACCTATAGGTTTAGGTGAGGGGAGAATGAGGGTAGGAGGGTAGAGTGAAAATGGAAATAAAATTAAAATAAGTTAAAATCAGAGCAGATGTATAAAATAGTTTTTGGTCTTTATTTAAAATAATAAAAGGTTCAATGTCTCTGCCAGGTGGTCTGTGGCGCTGGTAGAGGGGCTCTGGTCAGTGGTGGTGTGTTGAGGCGTGGCTGTTGCTGGGTCCCCCATTTAAAGGAGGACTGTGGGTGGTCTGTTCCTCCTGGTGGGATCGGGTCTCTGTGGGAGCTCCGTTGGGAGGTAGTCTCGGCCCTCTGGTGGAACTGCTGCTGGGATGCAGGTTGTGGTAGGGCGTAGGGCTCCCTCCTCGCGATCCTGGTGGTGGTTCCGGGGGCCCGGGTCTGGTGAGTTGTAGTCTGGACTGCACTCTGGACTCCGCTGGGGTGTTGTTCCTCCGTTCCTCGGGTTGGTGGGGGGGCTGGTGTGGAGGAACTCCGGGGGGGTCCCTCCTGCCGTTTCCCTCGTACCTCGTCCTGCTCTCGGTGGTTGGAGATGGCCGGGGAGGGGGAGGTCTTCTTCTTGTCAGCAGGGTTGGTGCCGTCTAGGCCCTCCGTCTGTGAACCCACCGTTCTAAAGTGGAGGGGTGGTGTGAGGTCTGGATCAGGCATATACATAGTCCAGTCTAGGATGTACGTATGTGCTTCCTCTATAGAATTTGTAGTGAGTCGGCGACCAAATCTTTTTTTAGCCATGGTTAGTGCCGTTTGCCATGCTGATGGTTGATACGGTTGGCTGTTTTCAACTAACCCGCTGATTTCAGATTGGGCTTCCTGGTAGTGATCCTGTAATATTTCCAAATTGTTTCTCATCCAGAGGTATGTGTTTGCTTTGATTTTATCTTTCACCTTCTGGGTGGGGCCTGCTGGTTTTATAAAGTCTGATAATTGTTTCGTTTTCTTTTCCATGCCCGGTGGAATGGTGTTGTTTTCGATGGCTGCAAATATATTATTTTGATGGTGGAAAACCTGTATTGTTTTAAAGTATAGCGTGGACCTAATTCTAGATTTTATTGGGTCCAAACCTTTTAGGTCCACTCTTGGCCAAAGAACATGATGTGGATCCACCTGCGCGTCCTCCGGGTCTGAAAAGTGAGTGCTGACCAGTCTCTCCAGTGTTGAGTACATCTCTCGATAAAGGAATAAAAGGTAAGTAAAATGAATTAAAAGGTAAGTAAAAAAGAAGGTAAAATAGGTAAGGTAAGTATAAGAACAGTGGAAGAATGATTATTTAAAATAACCATACAATCCAGAATAATTAATGAAATAAGATTTAGAAAGGTAAAGAAGGAGCTTAAAAGAGGATTGATAAGTGCTAAGATTTAAATTAACTGAGGGTGTTTGATAATAAGTAAAAGAATGAAAATTGTTTGTTAAAAACTTTTTACAAAAGAGGATGATTCTGTTCCAGAGAGGCTTAAACCAGAATCGAGTGAACCACACCAACCTCGAAATCTGGACCGCTGTGGGATAAGTCCAGGATCTGGGGCCCGCCGTACAGGAGGACCTGTTTTCTCCGGAGGCCGTCGTTGGATCCCCTTCTTTGAAGCAGCCCGTTTCAGGATGTGGAATAACTGTCTTTTTGTATTCATTCAGTTAAAAACACAAATTTTACTGAGCTCAGTTAAAAATTCTAAAAGCCAATAATTCATAAAAATCCTCAGTCTCTGCGAAGAGAAAAAAGGAAAAAAGGTTAAAAGCCCAACGTTTCGACGTGTCGTCTTCCTCAGGGGCATGGGAGAAATGTTTGCTGCAGCAGGCTTTTCTAGTTCCTGTGGAGGGAGTTTACAGGATGTGGGAGGAGTCAAAGCAGGAAGTGGAACACCATCTTTGTAGTCTTTTATAGGTTGTAGTCCATCTGCTGTAAAGTTACTGTGGCTCCCCCGTGTGGTCACTTTAAGATTACGGCTGCCTCTCTGGAAGGAAACAGAGCCTTACAAACAGGAATTAAAAGAATAAAGGAGGAAATAAGAGAAACTAAAGAAGGATATAAAAAGGTATAAAATGACTTTAAAAGGTAAGGGACTTTAATAAATACTTTTGCTGCTCCTAAAAGACAGAAACTTAGAGGGAGAAGGGGGGTGAGAAAATGGAAGAGGGTTGATAAAATTCGGTTTTTCCTTTTAATAAATAGTATTTTTGTGCACTGTAAGCATAGCTGGCTCTGGCAGGGTTAGGTCATGTACATAAAGGAGAAAAGCACGGGCGACAGGTCATACTTTTGAACAGTGTTTTTCAATATTAAAAGGATATTTTTAAAAAATTGTTGTAACAACTTTGTAATGACACATTAGTTCTTAAAATTGTGGTGTAAAACCATCGGATGAGAACAGGAATGAGAGAGGGATCAGAAAGGTATGAGAGGAAGGGAGGTATAGCTTTAGGGGGGTGGGTCCTTAGGTTTAGGCAGGGAGGGGAGGAGGTTAAGTTTAGGAAAGAGGAAGGTAGGGGGGTAGGGTTGACCTATAGGTTTAGGTGAGGGGAGAATGAGGGTAGGAGGGTAGAGTGAAAATGGAAATAAAATTAAAATAAGTTAAAATCAGAGCAGATGTATAAAATAGTTTTTGGTCTTTATTTAAAATAATAAAAGGTTCAATGTCTCTGCCAGGTGGTCTGTGGCGCTGGTAGAGGGGCTCTGGTCAGTGGTGGTGTGTTGAGGCGTGGCTGTTGCTGGGTCCCCCATTTAAAGGAGGACTGTGGGTGGTCTGTTCCTCCTGGTGGGATCGGGTCTCTGTGGGAGCTCCGTTGGGAGGTAGTCTCGGCCCTCTGGTGGAACTGCTGCTGGGATGCAGGTTGTGGTAGGGCGTAGGGCTCCCTCCTCGCGATCCTGGTGGTGGTTCCGGGGGCCCGGGTCTGGTGAGTTGTAGTCTGGACTGCACTCTGGACTCCGCTGGGGTGTTGTTCCTCCGTTCCTCGGGTTGGTGGGGGGGCTGGTGTGGAGGAACTCCGGGGGGGTCCCTCCTGCCGTTTCCCTCGTACCTCGTCCTGCTCTCGGTGGTTGGAGATGGCCGGGGAGGGGGAGGTCTTCTTCTTGTCAGCAGGGTTGGTGCCGTCTAGGCCCTCCGTCTGTGAACCCACCGTTCTAAAGTGGAGGGGTGGTGTGAGGTCTGGATCAGGCATATACATAGTCCAGTCTAGGATGTACGTATGTGCTTCCTCTATAGAATTTGTAGTGAGTCGGCGACCAAATCTTTTTTTAGCCATGGTTAGTGCCGTTTGCCATGCTGATGGTTGATACGGTTGGCTGTTTTCAACTAACCCGCTGATTTCAGATTGGGCTTCCTGGTAGTGATCCTGTAATATTTCCAAATTGTTTCTCATCCAGAGGTATGTGTTTGCTTTGATTTTATCTTTCACCTTCTGGGTGGGGCCTGCTGGTTTTATAAAGTCTGATAATTGTTTCGTTTTCTTTTCCATGCCCGGTGGAATGGTGTTGTTTTCGATGGCTGCAAATATATTATTTTGATGGTGGAAAACCTGTATTGTTTTAAAGTATAGCGTGGACCTAATTCTAGATTTTATTGGGTCCAAACCTTTTAGGTCCACTCTTGGCCAAAGAACATGATGTGGATCCACCTGCGCGTCCTCCGGGTCTGAAAAGTGAGTGCTGACCAGTCTCTCCAGTGTTGAGTACATCTCTCGATAAAGGAATAAAAGGTAAGTAAAATGAATTAAAAGGTAAGTAAAAAAGAAGGTAAAATAGGTAAGGTAAGTATAAGAACAGTGGAAGAATGATTATTTAAAATAACCATACAATCCAGAATAATTAATGAAATAAGATTTAGAAAGGTAAAGAAGGAGCTTAAAAGAGGATTGATAAGTGCTAAGATTTAAATTAACTGAGGGTGTTTGATAATAAGTAAAAGAATGAAAATTGTTTGTTAAAAACTTTTTACAAAAGAGGATGATTCTGTTCCAGAGAGGCTTAAACCAGAATCGAGTGAACCACACCAACCTCGAAATCTGGACCGCTGTGGGATAAGTCCAGGATCTGGGGCCCGCCGTACAGGAGGACCTGTTTTCTCCGGAGGCCGTCGTTGGATCCCCTTCTTTGAAGCAGCCCGTTTCAGGATGTGGAATAACTGTCTTTTTGTATTCATTCAGTTAAAAACACAAATTTTACT
Source organism: Blennius ocellaris (assembly GCF_963422515.1). NCBI lineage: Eukaryota > Metazoa > Chordata > Actinopteri > Blenniiformes > Blenniidae > Blennius > Blennius ocellaris. Next base: position 62,205 of record NW_027661817.1, read on the forward strand.
GAGCTCAGTTAAAAATTCTAAAAGCCAATAATTCATAAAAATCCTCAGTCTCTGCGAAGAGAAAAAAGGAAAAAAGGTTAAAAGCCCAACGTTTCGACGTGTCGTCTTCCTCAGGGGCATGGGAGAAATGTTTGCTGCAGCAGGCTTTTCTAGTTCCTGTGGAGGGAGTTTACAGGATGTGGGAGGAGTCAAAGCAGGAAGTGGAACACCATCTTTGTAGTCTTTTATAGGTTGTAGTCCATCTGCTGTAAAGTTACTGTGGCTCCCCCGTGTGGTCACTTTAAGATTACGGCTGCCTCTCTGGAAGGAAACAGAGCCTTACAAACAGGAATTAAAAGAATAAAGGAGGAAATAAGAGAAACTAAAGAAGGATATAAAAAGGTATAAAATGACTTTAAAAGGTAAGGGACTTTAATAAATACTTTTGCTGCTCCTAAAAGACAGAAACTTAGAGGGAGAAGGGGGGTGAGAAAATGGAAGAGGGTTGATAAAATTCGGTTTTTCCTTTTAATAAATAGTATTTTTGTGCACTGTAAGCATAGCTGGCTCTGGCAGGGTTAGGTCATGTACATAAAGGAGAAAAGCACGGGCGACAGGTCATACTTTTGAACAGTGTTTTTCAATATTAAAAGGATATTTTTAAAAAATTGTTGTAACAACTTTGTAATGACACATTAGTTCTTAAAATTGTGGTGTAAAACCATCGGATGAGAACAGGAATGAGAGAGGGATCAGAAAGGTATGAGAGGAAGGGAGGTATAGCTTTAGGGGGGTGGGTCCTTAGGTTTAGGCAGGGAGGGGAGGAGGTTAAGTTTAGGAAAGAGGAAGGTAGGGGGGTAGGGTTGACCTATAGGTTTAGGTGAGGGGAGAATGAGGGTAGGAGGGTAGAGTGAAAATGGAAATAAAATTAAAATAAGTTAAAATCAGAGCAGATGTATAAAATAGTTTTTGGTCTTTATTTAAAATAATAAAAGGTTCAATGTCTCTGCCAGGTGGTCTGTGGCGCTGGTAGAGGGGCTCTGGTCAGTGGTGGTGTGTTGAGGCGTGGCTGTTGCTGGGTCCCCCATTTAAAGGAGGACTGTGGGTGGTCTGTTCCTCCTGGTGGGATCGGGTCTCTGTGGGAGCTCCGTTGGGAGGTAGTCTCGGCCCTCTGGTGGAACTGCTGCTGGGATGCAGGTTGTGGTAGGGCGTAGGGCTCCCTCCTCGCGATCCTGGTGGTGGTTCCGGGGGCCCGGGTCTGGTGAGTTGTAGTCTGGACTGCACTCTGGACTCCGCTGGGGTGTTGTTCCTCCGTTCCTCGGGTTGGTGGGGGGGCTGGTGTGGAGGAACTCCGGGGGGGTCCCTCCTGCCGTTTCCCTCGTACCTCGTCCTGCTCTCGGTGGTTGGAGATGGCCGGGGAGGGGGAGGTCTTCTTCTTGTCAGCAGGGTTGGTGCCGTCTAGGCCCTCCGTCTGTGAACCCACCGTTCTAAAGTGGAGGGGTGGTGTGAGGTCTGGATCAGGCATATACATAGTCCAGTCTAGGATGTACGTATGTGCTTCCTCTATAGAATTTGTAGTGAGTCGGCGACCAAATCTTTTTTTAGCCATGGTTAGTGCCGTTTGCCATGCTGATGGTTGATACGGTTGGCTGTTTTCAACTAACCCGCTGATTTCAGATTGGGCTTCCTGGTAGTGATCCTGTAATATTTCCAAATTGTTTCTCATCCAGAGGTATGTGTTTGCTTTGATTTTATCTTTCACCTTCTGGGTGGGGCCTGCTGGTTTTATAAAGTCTGATAATTGTTTCGTTTTCTTTTCCATGCCCGGTGGAATGGTGTTGTTTTCGATGGCTGCAAATATATTATTTTGATGGTGGAAAACCTGTATTGTTTTAAAGTATAGCGTGGACCTAATTCTAGATTTTATTGGGTCCAAACCTTTTAGGTCCACTCTTGGCCAAAGAACATGATGTGGATCCACCTGCGCGTCCTCCGGGTCTGAAAAGTGAGTGCTGACCAGTCTCTCCAGTGTTGAGTACATCTCTCGATAAAGGAATAAAAGGTAAGTAAAATGAATTAAAAGGTAAGTAAAAAAGAAGGTAAAATAGGTAAGGTAAGTATAAGAACAGTGGAAGAATGATTATTTAAAATAACCATACAATCCAGAATAATTAATGAAATAAGATTTAGAAAGGTAAAGAAGGAGCTTAAAAGAGGATTGATAAGTGCTAAGATTTAAATTAACTGAGGGTGTTTGATAATAAGTAAAAGAATGAAAATTGTTTGTTAAAAACTTTTTACAAAAGAGGATGATTCTGTTCCAGAGAGGCTTAAACCAGAATCGAGTGAACCACACCAACCTCGAAATCTGGACCGCTGTGGGATAAGTCCAGGATCTGGGGCCCGCCGTACAGGAGGACCTGTTTTCTCCGGAGGCCGTCGTTGGATCCCCTTCTTTGAAGCAGCCCGTTTCAGGATGTGGAATAACTGTCTTTTTGTATTCATTCAGTTAAAAACACAAATTTTACTGAGCTCAGTTAAAAATTCTAAAAGCCAATAATTCATAAAAATCCTCAGTCTCTGCGAAGAGAAAAAAGGAAAAAAGGTTAAAAGCCCAACGTTTCGACGTGTCGTCTTCCTCAGGGGCATGGGAGAAATGTTTGCTGCAGCAGGCTTTTCTAGTTCCTGTGGAGGGAGTTTACAGGATGTGGGAGGAGTCAAAGCAGGAAGTGGAACACCATCTTTGTAGTCTTTTATAGGTTGTAGTCCATCTGCTGTAAAGTTACTGTGGCTCCCCCGTGTGGTCACTTTAAGATTACGGCTGCCTCTCTGGAAGGAAACAGAGCCTTACAAACAGGAATTAAAAGAATAAAGGAGGAAATAAGAGAAACTAAAGAAGGATATAAAAAGGTATAAAATGACTTTAAAAGGTAAGGGACTTTAATAAATACTTTTGCTGCTCCTAAAAGACAGAAACTTAGAGGGAGAAGGGGGGTGAGAAAATGGAAGAGGGTTGATAAAATTCGGTTTTTCCTTTTAATAAATAGTATTTTTGTGCACTGTAAGCATAGCTGGCTCTGGCAGGGTTAGGTCATGTACATAAAGGAGAAAAGCACGGGCGACAGGTCATACTTTTGAACAGTGTTTTTCAATATTAAAAGGATATTTTTAAAAAATTGTTGTAACAACTTTGTAATGACACATTAGTTCTTAAAATTGTGGTGTAAAACCATCGGATGAGAACAGGAATGAGAGAGGGATCAGAAAGGTATGAGAGGAAGGGAGGTATAGCTTTAGGGGGGTGGGTCCTTAGGTTTAGGCAGGGAGGGGAGGAGGTTAAGTTTAGGAAAGAGGAAGGTAGGGGGGTAGGGTTGACCTATAGGTTTAGGTGAGGGGAGAATGAGGGTAGGAGGGTAGAGTGAAAATGGAAATAAAATTAAAATAAGTTAAAATCAGAGCAGATGTATAAAATAGTTTTTGGTCTTTATTTAAAATAATAAAAGGTTCAATGTCTCTGCCAGGTGGTCTGTGGCGCTGGTAGAGGGGCTCTGGTCAGTGGTGGTGTGTTGAGGCGTGGCTGTTGCTGGGTCCCCCATTTAAAGGAGGACTGTGGGTGGTCTGTTCCTCCTGGTGGGATCGGGTCTCTGTGGGAGCTCCGTTGGGAGGTAGTCTCGGCCCTCTGGTGGAACTGCTGCTGGGATGCAGGTTGTGGTAGGGCGTAGGGCTCCCTCCTCGCGATCCTGGTGGTGGTTCCGGGGGCCCGGGTCTGGTGAGTTGTAGTCTGGACTGCACTCTGGACTCCGCTGGGGTGTTGTTCCTCCGTTCCTCGGGTTGGTGGGGGGGCTGGTGTGGAGGAACTCCGGGGGGGTCCCTCCTGCCGTTTCCCTCGTACCTCGTCCTGCTCTCGGTGGTTGGAGATGGCCGGGGAGGGGGAGGTCTTCTTCTTGTCAGCAGGGTTGGTGCCGTCTAGGCCCTCCGTCTGTGAACCCACCGTTCTAAAGTGGAGGGGTGGTGTGAGGTCTGGATCAGGCATATACATAGTCCAGTCTAGGATGTACGTATGTGCTTCCTCTATAGAATTTGTAGTGAGTCGGCGACCAAATCTTTTTTTAGCCATGGTTAGTGCCGTTTGCCATGCTGATGGTTGATACGGTTGGCTGTTTTCAACTAACCCGCTGATTTCAGATTGGGCTTCCTGGTAGTGATCCTGTAATATTTCCAAATTGTTTCTCATCCAGAGGTATGTGTTTGCTTTGATTTTATCTTTCACCTTCTGGGTGGGGCCTGCTGGTTTTATAAAGTCTGATAATTGTTTCGTTTTCTTTTCCATGCCCGGTGGAATGGTGTTGTTTTCGATGGCTGCAAATATATTATTTTGATGGTGGAAAACCTGTATTGTTTTAAAGTATAGCGTGGACCTAATTCTAGATTTTATTGGGTCCAAACCTTTTAGGTCCACTCTTGGCCAAAGAACATGATGTGGATCCACCTGCGCGTCCTCCGGGTCTGAAAAGTGAGTGCTGACCAGTCTCTCCAGTGTTGAGTACATCTCTCGATAAAGGAATAAAAGGTAAGTAAAATGAATTAAAAGGTAAGTAAAAAAGAAGGTAAAATAGGTAAGGTAAGTATAAGAACAGTGGAAGAATGATTATTTAAAATAACCATACAATCCAGAATAATTAATGAAATAAGATTTAGAAAGGTAAAGAAGGAGCTTAAAAGAGGATTGATAAGTGCTAAGATTTAAATTAACTGAGGGTGTTTGATAATAAGTAAAAGAATGAAAATTGTTTGTTAAAAACTTTTTACAAAAGAGGATGATTCTGTTCCAGAGAGGCTTAAACCAGAATCGAGTGAACCACACCAACCTCGAAATCTGGACCGCTGTGGGATAAGTCCAGGATCTGGGGCCCGCCGTACAGGAGGACCTGTTTTCTCCGGAGGCCGTCGTTGGATCCCCTTCTTTGAAGCAGCCCGTTTCAGGATGTGGAATAACTGTCTTTTTGTATTCATTCAGTTAAAAACACAAATTTTACTGAGCTCAGTTAAAAATTCTAAAAGCCAATAATTCATAAAAATCCTCAGTCTCTGCGAAGAGAAAAAAGGAAAAAAGGTTAAAAGCCCAACGTTTCGACGTGTCGTCTTCCTCAGGGGCATGGGAGAAATGTTTGCTGCAGCAGGCTTTTCTAGTTCCTGTGGAGGGAGTTTACAGGATGTGGGAGGAGTCAAAGCAGGAAGTGGAACACCATCTTTGTAGTCTTTTATAGGTTGTAGTCCATCTGCTGTAAAGTTACTGTGGCTCCCCCGTGTGGTCACTTTAAGATTACGGCTGCCTCTCTGGAAGGAAACAGAGCCTTACAAACAGGAATTAAAAGAATAAAGGAGGAAATAAGAGAAACTAAAGAAGGATATAAAAAGGTATAAAATGACTTTAAAAGGTAAGGGACTTTAATAAATACTTTTGCTGCTCCTAAAAGACAGAAACTTAGAGGGAGAAGGGGGGTGAGAAAATGGAAGAGGGTTGATAAAATTCGGTTTTTCCTTTTAATAAATAGTATTTTTGTGCACTGTAAGCATAGCTGGCTCTGGCAGGGTTAGGTCATGTACATAAAGGAGAAAAGCACGGGCGACAGGTCATACTTTTGAACAGTGTTTTTCAATATTAAAAGGATATTTTTAAAAAATTGTTGTAACAACTTTGTAATGACACATTAGTTCTTAAAATTGTGGTGTAAAACCATCGGATGAGAACAGGAATGAGAGAGGGATCAGAAAGGTATGAGAGGAAGGGAGGTATAGCTTTAGGGGGGTGGGTCCTTAGGTTTAGGCAGGGAGGGGAGGAGGTTAAGTTTAGGAAAGAGGAAGGTAGGGGGGTAGGGTTGACCTATAGGTTTAGGTGAGGGGAGAATGAGGGTAGGAGGGTAGAGTGAAAATGGAAATAAAATTAAAATAAGTTAAAATCAGAGCAGATGTATAAAATAGTTTTTGGTCTTTATTTAAAATAATAAAAGGTTCAATGTCTCTGCCAGGTGGTCTGTGGCGCTGGTAGAGGGGCTCTGGTCAGTGGTGGTGTGTTGAGGCGTGGCTGTTGCTGGGTCCCCCATTTAAAGGAGGACTGTGGGTGGTCTGTTCCTCCTGGTGGGATCGGGTCTCTGTGGGAGCTCCGTTGGGAGGTAGTCTCGGCCCTCTGGTGGAACTGCTGCTGGGATGCAGGTTGTGGTAGGGCGTAGGGCTCCCTCCTCGCGATCCTGGTGGTGGTTCCGGGGGCCCGGGTCTGGTGAGTTGTAGTCTGGACTGCACTCTGGACTCCGCTGGGGTGTTGTTCCTCCGTTCCTCGGGTTGGTGGGGGGGCTGGTGTGGAGGAACTCCGGGGGGGTCCCTCCTGCCGTTTCCCTCGTACCTCGTCCTGCTCTCGGTGGTTGGAGATGGCCGGGGAGGGGGAGGTCTTCTTCTTGTCAGCAGGGTTGGTGCCGTCTAGGCCCTCCGTCTGTGAACCCACCGTTCTAAAGTGGAGGGGTGGTGTGAGGTCTGGATCAGGCATATACATAGTCCAGTCTAGGATGTACGTATGTGCTTCCTCTATAGAATTTGTAGTGAGTCGGCGACCAAATCTTTTTTTAGCCATGGTTAGTGCCGTTTGCCATGCTGATGGTTGATACGGTTGGCTGTTTTCAACTAACCCGCTGATTTCAGATTGGGCTTCCTGGTAGTGATCCTGTAATATTTCCAAATTGTTTCTCATCCAGAGGTATGTGTTTGCTTTGATTTTATCTTTCACCTTCTGGGTGGGGCCTGCTGGTTTTATAAAGTCTGATAATTGTTTCGTTTTCTTTTCCATGCCCGGTGGAATGGTGTTGTTTTCGATGGCTGCAAATATATTATTTTGATGGTGGAAAACCTGTATTGTTTTAAAGTATAGCGTGGACCTAATTCTAGATTTTATTGGGTCCAAACCTTTTAGGTCCACTCTTGGCCAAAGAACATGATGTGGATCCACCTGCGCGTCCTCCGGGTCTGAAAAGTGAGTGCTGACCAGTCTCTCCAGTGTTGAGTACATCTCTCGATAAAGGAATAAAAGGTAAGTAAAATGAATTAAAAGGTAAGTAAAAAAGAAGGTAAAATAGGTAAGGTAAGTATAAGAACAGTGGAAGAATGATTATTTAAAATAACCATACAATCCAGAATAATTAATGAAATAAGATTTAGAAAGGTAAAGAAGGAGCTTAAAAGAGGATTGATAAGTGCTAAGATTTAAATTAACTGAGGGTGTTTGATAATAAGTAAAAGAATGAAAATTGTTTGTTAAAAACTTTTTACAAAAGAGGATGATTCTGTTCCAGAGAGGCTTAAACCAGAATCGAGTGAACCACACCAACCTCGAAATCTGGACCGCTGTGGGATAAGTCCAGGATCTGGGGCCCGCCGTACAGGAGGACCTGTTTTCTCCGGAGGCCGTCGTTGGATCCCCTTCTTTGAAGCAGCCCGTTTCAGGATGTGGAATAACTGTCTTTTTGTATTCATTCAGTTAAAAACACAAATTTTACTGAGCTCAGTTAAAAATTCTAAAAGCCAATAATTCATAAAAATCCTCAGTCTCTGCGAAGAGAAAAAAGGAAAAAAGGTTAAAAGCCCAACGTTTCGACGTGTCGTCTTCCTCAGGGGCATGGGAGAAATGTTTGCTGCAGCAGGCTTTTCTAGTTCCTGTGGAGGGAGTTTACAGGATGTGGGAGGAGTCAAAGCAGGAAGTGGAACACCATCTTTGTAGTCTTTTATAGGTTGTAGTCCATCTGCTGTAAAGTTACTGTGGCTCCCCCGTGTGGTCACTTTAAGATTACGGCTGCCTCTCTGGAAGGAAACAGAGCCTTACAAACAGGAATTAAAAGAATAAAGGAGGAAATAAGAGAAACTAAAGAAGGATATAAAAAGGTATAAAATGACTTTAAAAGGTAAGGGACTTTAATAAATACTTTTGCTGCTCCTAAAAGACAGAAACTTAGAGGGAGAAGGGGGGTGAGAAAATGGAAGAGGGTTGATAAAATTCGGTTTTTCCTTTTAATAAATAGTATTTTTGTGCACTGTAAGCATAGCTGGCTCTGGCAGGGTTAGGTCATGTACATAAAGGAGAAAAGCACGGGCGACAGGTCATACTTTTGAACAGTGTTTTTCAATATTAAAAGGATATTTTTAAAAAATTGTTGTAACAACTTTGTAATGACACATTAGTTCTTAAAATTGTGGTGTAAAACCATCGGATGAGAACAGGAATGAGAGAGGGATCAGAAAGGTATGAGAGGAAGGGAGGTATAGCTTTAGGGGGGTGGGTCCTTAGGTTTAGGCAGGGAGGGGAGGAGGTTAAGTTTAGGAAAGAGGAAGGTAGGGGGGTAGGGTTGACCTATAGGTTTAGGTGAGGGGAGAATGAGGGTAGGAGGGTAGAGTGAAAATGGAAATAAAATTAAAATAAGTTAAAATCAGAGCAGATGTATAAAATAGTTTTTGGTCTTTATTTAAAATAATAAAAGGTTCAATGTCTCTGCCAGGTGGTCTGTGGCGCTGGTAGAGGGGCTCTGGTCAGTGGTGGTGTGTTGAGGCGTGGCTGTTGCTGGGTCCCCCATTTAAAGGAGGACTGTGGGTGGTCTGTTCCTCCTGGTGGGATCGGGTCTCTGTGGGAGCTCCGTTGGGAGGTAGTCTCGGCCCTCTGGTGGAACTGCTGCTGGGATGCAGGTTGTGGTAGGGCGTAGGGCTCCCTCCTCGCGATCCTGGTGGTGGTTCCGGGGGCCCGGGTCTGGTGAGTTGTAGTCTGGACTGCACTCTGGACTCCGCTGGGGTGTTGTTCCTCCGTTCCTCGGGTTGGTGGGGGGGCTGGTGTGGAGGAACTCCGGGGGGGTCCCTCCTGCCGTTTCCCTCGTACCTCGTCCTGCTCTCGGTGGTTGGAGATGGCCGGGGAGGGGGAGGTCTTCTTCTTGTCAGCAGGGTTGGTGCCGTCTAGGCCCTCCGTCTGTGAACCCACCGTTCTAAAGTGGAGGGGTGGTGTGAGGTCTGGATCAGGCATATACATAGTCCAGTCTAGGATGTACGTATGTGCTTCCTCTATAGAATTTGTAGTGAGTCGGCGACCAAATCTTTTTTTAGCCATGGTTAGTGCCGTTTGCCATGCTGATGGTTGATACGGTTGGCTGTTTTCAACTAACCCGCTGATTTCAGATTGGGCTTCCTGGTAGTGATCCTGTAATATTTCCAAATTGTTTCTCATCCAGAGGTATGTGTTTGCTTTGATTTTATCTTTCACCTTCTGGGTGGGGCCTGCTGGTTTTATAAAGTCTGATAATTGTTTCGTTTTCTTTTCCATGCCCGGTGGAATGGTGTTGTTTTCGATGGCTGCAAATATATTATTTTGATGGTGGAAAACCTGTATTGTTTTAAAGTATAGCGTGGACCTAATTCTAGATTTTATTGGGTCCAAACCTTTTAGGTCCACTCTTGGCCAAAGAACATGATGTGGATCCACCTGCGCGTCCTCCGGGTCTGAAAAGTGAGTGCTGACCAGTCTCTCCAGTGTTGAGTACATCTCTCGATAAAGGAATAAAAGGTAAGTAAAATGAATTAAAAGGTAAGTAAAAAAGAAGGTAAAATAGGTAAGGTAAGTATAAGAACAGTGGAAGAATGATTATTTAAAATAACCATACAATCCAGAATAATTAATGAAATAAGATTTAGAAAGGTAAAGAAGGAGCTTAAAAGAGGATTGATAAGTGCTAAGATTTAAATTAACTGAGGGTGTTTGATAATAAGTAAAAGAATGAAAATTGTTTGTTAAAAACTTTTTACAAAAGAGGATGATTCTGTTCCAGAGAGGCTTAAACCAGAATCGAGTGAACCACACCAACCTCGAAATCTGGACCGCTGTGGGATAAGTCCAGGATCTGGGGCCCGCCGTACAGGAGGACCTGTTTTCTCCGGAGGCCGTCGTTGGATCCCCTTCTTTGAAGCAGCCCGTTTCAGGATGTGGAATAACTGTCTTTTTGTATTCATTCAGTTAAAAACACAAATTTTACTGAGCTCAGTTAAAAATTCTAAAAGCCAATAATTCATAAAAATCCTCAGTCTCTGCGAAGAGAAAAAAGGAAAAAAGGTTAAAAGCCCAACGTTTCGACGTGTCGTCTTCCTCAGGGGCATGGGAGAAATGTTTGCTGCAGCAGGCTTTTCTAGTTCCTGTGGAGGGAGTTTACAGGATGTGGGAGGAGTCAAAGCAGGAAGTGGAACACCATCTTTGTAGTCTTTTATAGGTTGTAGTCCATCTGCTGTAAAGTTACTGTGGCTCCCCCGTGTGGTCACTTTAAGATTACGGCTGCCTCTCTGGAAGGAAACAGAGCCTTACAAACAGGAATTAAAAGAATAAAGGAGGAAATAAGAGAAACTAAAGAAGGATATAAAAAGGTATAAAATGACTTTAAAAGGTAAGGGACTTTAATAAATACTTTTGCTGCTCCTAAAAGACAGAAACTTAGAGGGAGAAGGGGGGTGAGAAAATGGAAGAGGGTTGATAAAATTCGGTTTTTCCTTTTAATAAATAGTATTTTTGTGCACTGTAAGCATAGCTGGCTCTGGCAGGGTTAGGTCATGTACATAAAGGAGAAAAGCACGGGCGACAGGTCATACTTTTGAACAGTGTTTTTCAATATTAAAAGGATATTTTTAAAAAATTGTTGTAACAACTTTGTAATGACACATTAGTTCTTAAAATTGTGGTGTAAAACCATCGGATGAGAACAGGAATGAGAGAGGGATCAGAAAGGTATGAGAGGAAGGGAGGTATAGCTTTAGGGGGGTGGGTCCTTAGGTTTAGGCAGGGAGGGGAGGAGGTTAAGTTTAGGAAAGAGGAAGGTAGGGGGGTAGGGTTGACCTATAGGTTTAGGTGAGGGGAGAATGAGGGTAGGAGGGTAGAGTGAAAATGGAAATAAAATTAAAATAAGTTAAAATCAGAGCAGATGTATAAAATAGTTTTTGGTCTTTATTTAAAATAATAAAAGGTTCAATGTCTCTGCCAGGTGGTCTGTGGCGCTGGTAGAGGGGCTCTGGTCAGTGGTGGTGTGTTGAGGCGTGGCTGTTGCTGGGTCCCCCATTTAAAGGAGGACTGTGGGTGGTCTGTTCCTCCTGGTGGGATCGGGTCTCTGTGGGAGCTCCGTTGGGAGGTAGTCTCGGCCCTCTGGTGGAACTGCTGCTGGGATGCAGGTTGTGGTAGGGCGTAGGGCTCCCTCCTCGCGATCCTGGTGGTGGTTCCGGGGGCCCGGGTCTGGTGAGTTGTAGTCTGGACTGCACTCTGGACTCCGCTGGGGTGTTGTTCCTCCGTTCCTCGGGTTGGTGGGGGGGCTGGTGTGGAGGAACTCCGGGGGGGTCCCTCCTGCCGTTTCCCTCGTACCTCGTCCTGCTCTCGGTGGTTGGAGATGGCCGGGGAGGGGGAGGTCTTCTTCTTGTCAGCAGGGTTGGTGCCGTCTAGGCCCTCCGTCTGTGAACCCACCGTTCTAAAGTGGAGGGGTGGTGTGAGGTCTGGATCAGGCATATACATAGTCCAGTCTAGGATGTACGTATGTGCTTCCTCTATAGAATTTGTAGTGAGTCGGCGACCAAATCTTTTTTTAGCCATGGTTAGTGCCGTTTGCCATGCTGATGGTTGATACGGTTGGCTGTTTTCAACTAACCCGCTGATTTCAGATTGGGCTTCCTGGTAGTGATCCTGTAATATTTCCAAATTGTTTCTCATCCAGAGGTATGTGTTTGCTTTGATTTTATCTTTCACCTTCTGGGTGGGGCCTGCTGGTTTTATAAAGTCTGATAATTGTTTCGTTTTCTTTTCCATGCCCGGTGGAATGGTGTTGTTTTCGATGGCTGCAAATATATTATTTTGATGGTGGAAAACCTGTATTGTTTTAAAGTATAGCGTGGACCTAATTCTAGATTTTATTGGGTCCAAACCTTTTAGGTCCACTCTTGGCCAAAGAACATGATGTGGATCCACCTGCGCGTCCTCCGGGTCTGAAAAGTGAGTGCTGACCAGTCTCTCCAGTGTTGAGTACATCTCTCGATAAAGGAATAAAAGGTAAGTAAAATGAATTAAAAGGTAAGTAAAAAAGAAGGTAAAATAGGTAAGGTAAGTATAAGAACAGTGGAAGAATGATTATTTAAAATAACCATACAATCCAGAATAATTAATGAAATAAGATTTAGAAAGGTAAAGAAGGAGCTTAAAAGAGGATTGATAAGTGCTAAGATTTAAATTAACTGAGGGTGTTTGATAATAAGTAAAAGAATGAAAATTGTTTGTTAAAAACTTTTTACAAAAGAGGATGATTCTGTTCCAGAGAGGCTTAAACCAGAATCGAGTGAACCACACCAACCTCGAAATCTGGACCGCTGTGGGATAAGTCCAGGATCTGGGGCCCGCCGTACAGGAGGACCTGTTTTCTCCGGAGGCCGTCGTTGGATCCCCTTCTTTGAAGCAGCCCGTTTCAGGATGTGGAATAACTGTCTTTTTGTATTCATTCAGTTAAAAACACAAATTTTACTGAGCTCAGTTAAAAATTCTAAAAGCCAATAATTCATAAAAATCCTCAGTCTCTGCGAAGAGAAAAAAGGAAAAAAGGTTAAAAGCCCAACGTTTCGACGTGTCGTCTTCCTCAGGGGCATGGGAGAAATGTTTGCTGCAGCAGGCTTTTCTAGTTCCTGTGGAGGGAGTTTACAGGATGTGGGAGGAGTCAAAGCAGGAAGTGGAACACCATCTTTGTAGTCTTTTATAGGTTGTAGTCCATCTGCTGTAAAGTTACTGTGGCTCCCCCGTGTGGTCACTTTAAGATTACGGCTGCCTCTCTGGAAGGAAACAGAGCCTTACAAACAGGAATTAAAAGAATAAAGGAGGAAATAAGAGAAACTAAAGAAGGATATAAAAAGGTATAAAATGACTTTAAAAGGTAAGGGACTTTAATAAATACTTTTGCTGCTCCTAAAAGACAGAAACTTAGAGGGAGAAGGGGGGTGAGAAAATGGAAGAGGGTTGATAAAATTCGGTTTTTCCTTTTAATAAATAGTATTTTTGTGCACTGTAAGCATAGCTGGCTCTGGCAGGGTTAGGTCATGTACATAAAGGAGAAAAGCACGGGCGACAGGTCATACTTTTGAACAGTGTTTTTCAATATTAAAAGGATATTTTTAAAAAATTGTTGTAACAACTTTGTAATGACACATTAGTTCTTAAAATTGTGGTGTAAAACCATCGGATGAGAACAGGAATGAGAGAGGGATCAGAAAGGTATGAGAGGAAGGGAGGTATAGCTTTAGGGGGGTGGGTCCTTAGGTTTAGGCAGGGAGGGGAGGAGGTTAAGTTTAGGAAAGAGGAAGGTAGGGGGGTAGGGTTGACCTATAGGTTTAGGTGAGGGGAGAATGAGGGTAGGAGGGTAGAGTGAAAATGGAAATAAAATTAAAATAAGTTAAAATCAGAGCAGATGTATAAAATAGTTTTTGGTCTTTATTTAAAATAATAAAAGGTTCAATGTCTCTGCCAGGTGGTCTGTGGCGCTGGTAGAGGGGCTCTGGTCAGTGGTGGTGTGTTGAGGCGTGGCTGTTGCTGGGTCCCCCATTTAAAGGAGGACTGTGGGTGGTCTGTTCCTCCTGGTGGGATCGGGTCTCTGTGGGAGCTCCGTTGGGAGGTAGTCTCGGCCCTCTGGTGGAACTGCTGCTGGGATGCAGGTTGTGGTAGGGCGTAGGGCTCCCTCCTCGCGATCCTGGTGGTGGTTCCGGGGGCCCGGGTCTGGTGAGTTGTAGTCTGGACTGCACTCTGGACTCCGCTGGGGTGTTGTTCCTCCGTTCCTCGGGTTGGTGGGGGGGCTGGTGTGGAGGAACTCCGGGGGGGTCCCTCCTGCCGTTTCCCTCGTACCTCGTCCTGCTCTCGGTGGTTGGAGATGGCCGGGGAGGGGGAGGTCTTCTTCTTGTCAGCAGGGTTGGTGCCGTCTAGGCCCTCCGTCTGTGAACCCACCGTTCTAAAGTGGAGGGGTGGTGTGAGGTCTGGATCAGGCATATACATAGTCCAGTCTAGGATGTACGTATGTGCTTCCTCTATAGAATTTGTAGTGAGTCGGCGACCAAATCTTTTTTTAGCCATGGTTAGTGCCGTTTGCCATGCTGATGGTTGATACGGTTGGCTGTTTTCAACTAACCCGCTGATTTCAGATTGGGCTTCCTGGTAGTGATCCTGTAATATTTCCAAATTGTTTCTCATCCAGAGGTATGTGTTTGCTTTGATTTTATCTTTCACCTTCTGGGTGGGGCCTGCTGGTTTTATAAAGTCTGATAATTGTTTCGTTTTCTTTTCCATGCCCGGTGGAATGGTGTTGTTTTCGATGGCTGCAAATATATTATTTTGATGGTGGAAAACCTGTATTGTTTTAAAGTATAGCGTGGACCTAATTCTAGATTTTATTGGGTCCAAACCTTTTAGGTCCACTCTTGGCCAAAGAACATGATGTGGATCCACCTGCGCGTCCTCCGGGTCTGAAAAGTGAGTGCTGACCAGTCTCTCCAGTGTTGAGTACATCTCTCGATAAAGGAATAAAAGGTAAGTAAAATGAATTAAAAGGTAAGTAAAAAAGAAGGTAAAATAGGTAAGGTAAGTATAAGAACAGTGGAAGAATGATTATTTAAAATAACCATACAATCCAGAATAATTAATGAAATAAGATTTAGAAAGGTAAAGAAGGAGCTTAAAAGAGGATTGATAAGTGCTAAGATTTAAATTAACTGAGGGTGTTTGATAATAAGTAAAAGAATGAAAATTGTTTGTTAAAAACTTTTTACAAAAGAGGATGATTCTGTTCCAGAGAGGCTTAAACCAGAATCGAGTGAACCACACCAACCTCGAAATCTGGACCGCTGTGGGATAAGTCCAGGATCTGGGGCCCGCCGTACAGGAGGACCTGTTTTCTCCGGAGGCCGTCGTTGGATCCCCTTCTTTGAAGCAGCCCGTTTCAGGATGTGGAATAACTGTCTTTTTGTATTCATTCAGTTAAAAACACAAATTTTACTGAGCTCAGTTAAAAATTCTAAAAGCCAATAATTCATAAAAATCCTCAGTCTCTGCGAAGAGAAAAAAGGAAAAAAGGTTAAAAGCCCAACGTTTCGACGTGTCGTCTTCCTCAGGGGCATGGGAGAAATGTTTGCTGCAGCAGGCTTTTCTAGTTCCTGTGGAGGGAGTTTACAGGATGTGGGAGGAGTCAAAGCAGGAAGTGGAACACCATCTTTGTAGTCTTTTATAGGTTGTAGTCCATCTGCTGTAAAGTTACTGTGGCTCCCCCGTGTGGTCACTTTAAGATTACGGCTGCCTCTCTGGAAGGAAACAGAGCCTTACAAACAGGAATTAAAAGAATAAAGGAGGAAATAAGAGAAACTAAAGAAGGATATAAAAAGGTATAAAATGACTTTAAAAGGTAAGGGACTTTAATAAATACTTTTGCTGCTCCTAAAAGACAGAAACTTAGAGGGAGAAGGGGGGTGAGAAAATGGAAGAGGGTTGATAAAATTCGGTTTTTCCTTTTAATAAATAGTATTTTTGTGCACTGTAAGCATAGCTGGCTCTGGCAGGGTTAGGTCATGTACATAAAGGAGAAAAGCACGGGCGACAGGTCATACTTTTGAACAGTGTTTTTCAATATTAAAAGGATATTTTTAAAAAATTGTTGTAACAACTTTGTAATGACACATTAGTTCTTAAAATTGTGGTGTAAAACCATCGGATGAGAACAGGAATGAGAGAGGGATCAGAAAGGTATGAGAGGAAGGGAGGTATAGCTTTAGGGGGGTGGGTCCTTAGGTTTAGGCAGGGAGGGGAGGAGGTTAAGTTTAGGAAAGAGGAAGGTAGGGGGGTAGGGTTGACCTATAGGTTTAGGTGAGGGGAGAATGAGGGTAGGAGGGTAGAGTGAAAATGGAAATAAAATTAAAATAAGTTAAAATCAGAGCAGATGTATAAAATAGTTTTTGGTCTTTATTTAAAATAATAAAAGGTTCAATGTCTCTGCCAGGTGGTCTGTGGCGCTGGTAGAGGGGCTCTGGTCAGTGGTGGTGTGTTGAGGCGTGGCTGTTGCTGGGTCCCCCATTTAAAGGAGGACTGTGGGTGGTCTGTTCCTCCTGGTGGGATCGGGTCTCTGTGGGAGCTCCGTTGGGAGGTAGTCTCGGCCCTCTGGTGGAACTGCTGCTGGGATGCAGGTTGTGGTAGGGCGTAGGGCTCCCTCCTCGCGATCCTGGTGGTGGTTCCGGGGGCCCGGGTCTGGTGAGTTGTAGTCTGGACTGCACTCTGGACTCCGCTGGGGTGTTGTTCCTCCGTTCCTCGGGTTGGTGGGGGGGCTGGTGTGGAGGAACTCCGGGGGGGTCCCTCCTGCCGTTTCCCTCGTACCTCGTCCTGCTCTCGGTGGTTGGAGATGGCCGGGGAGGGGGAGGTCTTCTTCTTGTCAGCAGGGTTGGTGCCGTCTAGGCCCTCCGTCTGTGAACCCACCGTTCTAAAGTGGAGGGGTGGTGTGAGGTCTGGATCAGGCATATACATAGTCCAGTCTAGGATGTACGTATGTGCTTCCTCTATAGAATTTGTAGTGAGTCGGCGACCAAATCTTTTTTTAGCCATGGTTAGTGCCGTTTGCCATGCTGATGGTTGATACGGTTGGCTGTTTTCAACTAACCCGCTGATTTCAGATTGGGCTTCCTGGTAGTGATCCTGTAATATTTCCAAATTGTTTCTCATCCAGAGGTATGTGTTTGCTTTGATTTTATCTTTCACCTTCTGGGTGGGGCCTGCTGGTTTTATAAAGTCTGATAATTGTTTCGTTTTCTTTTCCATGCCCGGTGGAATGGTGTTGTTTTCGATGGCTGCAAATATATTATTTTGATGGTGGAAAACCTGTATTGTTTTAAAGTATAGCGTGGACCTAATTCTAGATTTTATTGGGTCCAAACCTTTTAGGTCCACTCTTGGCCAAAGAACATGATGTGGATCCACCTGCGCGTCCTCCGGGTCTGAAAAGTGAGTGCTGACCAGTCTCTCCAGTGTTGAGTACATCTCTCGATAAAGGAATAAAAGGTAAGTAAAATGAATTAAAAGGTAAGTAAAAAAGAAGGTAAAATAGGTAAGGTAAGTATAAGAACAGTGGAAGAATGATTATTTAAAATAACCATACAATCCAGAATAATTAATGAAATAAGATTTAGAAAGGTAAAGAAGGAGCTTAAAAGAGGATTGATAAGTGCTAAGATTTAAATTAACTGAGGGTGTTTGATAATAAGTAAAAGAATGAAAATTGTTTGTTAAAAACTTTTTACAAAAGAGGATGATTCTGTTCCAGAGAGGCTTAAACCAGAATCGAGTGAACCACACCAACCTCGAAATCTGGACCGCTGTGGGATAAGTCCAGGATCTGGGGCCCGCCGTACAGGAGGACCTGTTTTCTCCGGAGGCCGTCGTTGGATCCCCTTCTTTGAAGCAGCCCGTTTCAGGATGTGGAATAACTGTCTTTTTGTATTCATTCAGTTAAAAACACAAATTTTACTGAGCTCAGTTAAAAATTCTAAAAGCCAATAATTCATAAAAATCCTCAGTCTCTGCGAAGAGAAAAAAGGAAAAAAGGTTAAAAGCCCAACGTTTCGACGTGTCGTCTTCCTCAGGGGCATGGGAGAAATGTTTGCTGCAGCAGGCTTTTCTAGTTCCTGTGGAGGGAGTTTACAGGATGTGGGAGGAGTCAAAGCAGGAAGTGGAACACCATCTTTGTAGTCTTTTATAGGTTGTAGTCCATCTGCTGTAAAGTTACTGTGGCTCCCCCGTGTGGTCACTTTAAGATTACGGCTGCCTCTCTGGAAGGAAACAGAGCCTTACAAACAGGAATTAAAAGAATAAAGGAGGAAATAAGAGAAACTAAAGAAGGATATAAAAAGGTATAAAATGACTTTAAAAGGTAAGGGACTTTAATAAATACTTTTGCTGCTCCTAAAAGACAGAAACTTAGAGGGAGAAGGGGGGTGAGAAAATGGAAGAGGGTTGATAAAATTCGGTTTTTCCTTTTAATAAATAGTATTTTTGTGCACTGTAAGCATAGCTGGCTCTGGCAGGGTTAGGTCATGTACATAAAGGAGAAAAGCACGGGCGACAGGTCATACTTTTGAACAGTGTTTTTCAATATTAAAAGGATATTTTTAAAAAATTGTTGTAACAACTTTGTAATGACACATTAGTTCTTAAAATTGTGGTGTAAAACCATCGGATGAGAACAGGAATGAGAGAGGGATCAGAAAGGTATGAGAGGAAGGGAGGTATAGCTTTAGGGGGGTGGGTCCTTAGGTTTAGGCAGGGAGGGGAGGAGGTTAAGTTTAGGAAAGAGGAAGGTAGGGGGGTAGGGTTGACCTATAGGTTTAGGTGAGGGGAGAATGAGGGTAGGAGGGTAGAGTGAAAATGGAAATAAAATTAAAATAAGTTAAAATCAGAGCAGATGTATAAAATAGTTTTTGGTCTTTATTTAAAATAATAAAAGGTTCAATGTCTCTGCCAGGTGGTCTGTGGCGCTGGTAGAGGGGCTCTGGTCAGTGGTGGTGTGTTGAGGCGTGGCTGTTGCTGGGTCCCCCATTTAAAGGAGGACTGTGGGTGGTCTGTTCCTCCTGGTGGGATCGGGTCTCTGTGGGAGCTCCGTTGGGAGGTAGTCTCGGCCCTCTGGTGGAACTGCTGCTGGGATGCAGGTTGTGGTAGGGCGTAGGGCTCCCTCCTCGCGATCCTGGTGGTGGTTCCGGGGGCCCGGGTCTGGTGAGTTGTAGTCTGGACTGCACTCTGGACTCCGCTGGGGTGTTGTTCCTCCGTTCCTCGGGTTGGTGGGGGGGCTGGTGTGGAGGAACTCCGGGGGGGTCCCTCCTGCCGTTTCCCTCGTACCTCGTCCTGCTCTCGGTGGTTGGAGATGGCCGGGGAGGGGGAGGTCTTCTTCTTGTCAGCAGGGTTGGTGCCGTCTAGGCCCTCCGTCTGTGAACCCACCGTTCTAAAGTGGAGGGGTGGTGTGAGGTCTGGATCAGGCATATACATAGTCCAGTCTAGGATGTACGTATGTGCTTCCTCTATAGAATTTGTAGTGAGTCGGCGACCAAATCTTTTTTTAGCCATGGTTAGTGCCGTTTGCCATGCTGATGGTTGATACGGTTGGCTGTTTTCAACTAACCCGCTGATTTCAGATTGGGCTTCCTGGTAGTGATCCTGTAATATTTCCAAATTGTTTCTCATCCAGAGGTATGTGTTTGCTTTGATTTTATCTTTCACCTTCTGGGTGGGGCCTGCTGGTTTTATAAAGTCTGATAATTGTTTCGTTTTCTTTTCCATGCCCGGTGGAATGGTGTTGTTTTCGATGGCTGCAAATATATTATTTTGATGGTGGAAAACCTGTATTGTTTTAAAGTATAGCGTGGACCTAATTCTAGATTTTATTGGGTCCAAACCTTTTAGGTCCACTCTTGGCCAAAGAACATGATGTGGATCCACCTGCGCGTCCTCCGGGTCTGAAAAGTGAGTGCTGACCAGTCTCTCCAGTGTTGAGTACATCTCTCGATAAAGGAATAAAAGGTAAGTAAAATGAATTAAAAGGTAAGTAAAAAAGAAGGTAAAATAGGTAAGGTAAGTATAAGAACAGTGGAAGAATGATTATTTAAAATAACCATACAATCCAGAATAATTAATGAAATAAGATTTAGAAAGGTAAAGAAGGAGCTTAAAAGAGGATTGATAAGTGCTAAGATTTAAATTAACTGAGGGTGTTTGATAATAAGTAAAAGAATGAAAATTGTTTGTTAAAAACTTTTTACAAAAGAGGATGATTCTGTTCCAGAGAGGCTTAAACCAGAATCGAGTGAACCACACCAACCTCGAAATCTGGACCGCTGTGGGATAAGTCCAGGATCTGGGGCCCGCCGTACAGGAGGACCTGTTTTCTCCGGAGGCCGTCGTTGGATCCCCTTCTTTGAAGCAGCCCGTTTCAGGATGTGGAATAACTGTCTTTTTGTATTCATTCAGTTAAAAACACAAATTTTACTGAGCTCAGTTAAAAATTCTAAAAGCCAATAATTCATAAAAATCCTCAGTCTCTGCGAAGAGAAAAAAGGAAAAAAGGTTAAAAGCCCAACGTTTCGACGTGTCGTCTTCCTCAGGGGCATGGGAGAAATGTTTGCTGCAGCAGGCTTTTCTAGTTCCTGTGGAGGGAGTTTACAGGATGTGGGAGGAGTCAAAGCAGGAAGTGGAACACCATCTTTGTAGTCTTTTATAGGTTGTAGTCCATCTGCTGTAAAGTTACTGTGGCTCCCCCGTGTGGTCACTTTAAGATTACGGCTGCCTCTCTGGAAGGAAACAGAGCCTTACAAACAGGAATTAAAAGAATAAAGGAGGAAATAAGAGAAACTAAAGAAGGATATAAAAAGGTATAAAATGACTTTAAAAGGTAAGGGACTTTAATAAATACTTTTGCTGCTCCTAAAAGACAGAAACTTAGAGGGAGAAGGGGGGTGAGAAAATGGAAGAGGGTTGATAAAATTCGGTTTTTCCTTTTAATAAATAGTATTTTTGTGCACTGTAAGCATAGCTGGCTCTGGCAGGGTTAGGTCATGTACATAAAGGAGAAAAGCACGGGCGACAGGTCATACTTTTGAACAGTGTTTTTCAATATTAAAAGGATATTTTTAAAAAATTGTTGTAACAACTTTGTAATGACACATTAGTTCTTAAAATTGTGGTGTAAAACCATCGGATGAGAACAGGAATGAGAGAGGGATCAGAAAGGTATGAGAGGAAGGGAGGTATAGCTTTAGGGGGGTGGGTCCTTAGGTTTAGGCAGGGAGGGGAGGAGGTTAAGTTTAGGAAAGAGGAAGGTAGGGGGGTAGGGTTGACCTATAGGTTTAGGTGAGGGGAGAATGAGGGTAGGAGGGTAGAGTGAAAATGGAAATAAAATTAAAATAAGTTAAAATCAGAGCAGATGTATAAAATAGTTTTTGGTCTTTATTTAAAATAATAAAAGGTTCAATGTCTCTGCCAGGTGGTCTGTGGCGCTGGTAGAGGGGCTCTGGTCAGTGGTGGTGTGTTGAGGCGTGGCTGTTGCTGGGTCCCCCATTTAAAGGAGGACTGTGGGTGGTCTGTTCCTCCTGGTGGGATCGGGTCTCTGTGGGAGCTCCGTTGGGAGGTAGTCTCGGCCCTCTGGTGGAACTGCTGCTGGGATGCAGGTTGTGGTAGGGCGTAGGGCTCCCTCCTCGCGATCCTGGTGGTGGTTCCGGGGGCCCGGGTCTGGTGAGTTGTAGTCTGGACTGCACTCTGGACTCCGCTGGGGTGTTGTTCCTCCGTTCCTCGGGTTGGTGGGGGGGCTGGTGTGGAGGAACTCCGGGGGGGTCCCTCCTGCCGTTTCCCTCGTACCTCGTCCTGCTCTCGGTGGTTGGAGATGGCCGGGGAGGGGGAGGTCTTCTTCTTGTCAGCAGGGTTGGTGCCGTCTAGGCCCTCCGTCTGTGAACCCACCGTTCTAAAGTGGAGGGGTGGTGTGAGGTCTGGATCAGGCATATACATAGTCCAGTCTAGGATGTACGTATGTGCTTCCTCTATAGAATTTGTAGTGAGTCGGCGACCAAATCTTTTTTTAGCCATGGTTAGTGCCGTTTGCCATGCTGATGGTTGATACGGTTGGCTGTTTTCAACTAACCCGCTGATTTCAGATTGGGCTTCCTGGTAGTGATCCTGTAATATTTCCAAATTGTTTCTCATCCAGAGGTATGTGTTTGCTTTGATTTTATCTTTCACCTTCTGGGTGGGGCCTGCTGGTTTTATAAAGTCTGATAATTGTTTCGTTTTCTTTTCCATGCCCGGTGGAATGGTGTTGTTTTCGATGGCTGCAAATATATTATTTTGATGGTGGAAAACCTGTATTGTTTTAAAGTATAGCGTGGACCTAATTCTAGATTTTATTGGGTCCAAACCTTTTAGGTCCACTCTTGGCCAAAGAACATGATGTGGATCCACCTGCGCGTCCTCCGGGTCTGAAAAGTGAGTGCTGACCAGTCTCTCCAGTGTTGAGTACATCTCTCGATAAAGGAATAAAAGGTAAGTAAAATGAATTAAAAGGTAAGTAAAAAAGAAGGTAAAATAGGTAAGGTAAGTATAAGAACAGTGGAAGAATGATTATTTAAAATAACCATACAATCCAGAATAATTAATGAAATAAGATTTAGAAAGGTAAAGAAGGAGCTTAAAAGAGGATTGATAAGTGCTAAGATTTAAATTAACTGAGGGTGTTTGATAATAAGTAAAAGAATGAAAATTGTTTGTTAAAAACTTTTTACAAAAGAGGATGATTCTGTTCCAGAGAGGCTTAAACCAGAATCGAGTGAACCACACCAACCTCGAAATCTGGACCGCTGTGGGATAAGTCCAGGATCTGGGGCCCGCCGTACAGGAGGACCTGTTTTCTCCGGAGGCCGTCGTTGGATCCCCTTCTTTGAAGCAGCCCGTTTCAGGATGTGGAATAACTGTCTTTTTGTATTCATTCAGTTAAAAACACAAATTTTACTGAGCTCAGTTAAAAATTCTAAAAGCCAATAATTCATAAAAATCCTCAGTCTCTGCGAAGAGAAAAAAGGAAAAAAGGTTAAAAGCCCAACGTTTCGACGTGTCGTCTTCCTCAGGGGCATGGGAGAAATGTTTGCTGCAGCAGGCTTTTCTAGTTCCTGTGGAGGGAGTTTACAGGATGTGGGAGGAGTCAAAGCAGGAAGTGGAACACCATCTTTGTAGTCTTTTATAGGTTGTAGTCCATCTGCTGTAAAGTTACTGTGGCTCCCCCGTGTGGTCACTTTAAGATTACGGCTGCCTCTCTGGAAGGAAACAGAGCCTTACAAACAGGAATTAAAAGAATAAAGGAGGAAATAAGAGAAACTAAAGAAGGATATAAAAAGGTATAAAATGACTTTAAAAGGTAAGGGACTTTAATAAATACTTTTGCTGCTCCTAAAAGACAGAAACTTAGAGGGAGAAGGGGGGTGAGAAAATGGAAGAGGGTTGATAAAATTCGGTTTTTCCTTTTAATAAATAGTATTTTTGTGCACTGTAAGCATAGCTGGCTCTGGCAG
>NW_027661816.1:0-16499 GCF_963422515.1 Blennius ocellaris
GCTAGCGTAGCTTAACTAAAGCATAACACTGAAGATGTTAAGATAGACCCTAGAAAGGTTTCGTAAGCACAAAGGCTTGGTCCTGACTTTACTGTCAACTTTAGCAAAACTTACACATGCAAGTCTCCGCCTCCCCGTGAGAATGCCCTACAGTTCCTCTTCCAGGAACAAGGAGCGGGTATCAGGCACACTATTAGTACAGCCCATGACACCTTGCTTAGCCACACCCCCAAGGGACCGCAGCAGTGATAAATATTAAGCAATAAGTGCAAACTTGACTTAGTTAAGGCTAAGAGGGTCGGTAAAACTCGTGCCAGCCACCGCGGTTATACGAGAGACCCAAGCTGACAGCACCTCGGCGTAAAGAGTGGTTAAAATTTATATATCAGACTAAAGCCGAACGCCTCCCGGACTGTTATACGTTGTCGGAAGTCAGAAGACCTCTTACGAAAGTAGCTTTATAATATTGAATCCACGAAAGCTAAGACACAAACTGGGATTAGATACCCCACTATGCTTAGCCATAAACTTAGATAACCTTTTACTTAAAAATCCGCCCGGGTACTACGAGCATGAGCTTGAAACCCAAAGGACTTGGCGGTGCTTAACACCCCCCTAGAGGAGCCTGTTCTATAACCGATAACCCTCGTTAAACCTCACCCTTTCTGGCCAATCCCGCCTATATACCGCCGTCGTCAGCTTACCCTGTGAAGGACTCATAGTAAGCACAATTAGTAAAACCCAAAACGTCAGGTCGAGGTGTAGCATATGAGAGGGGAAGAAATGGGCTACATTTCCTGCATGCAGGATACAACGAAAAGTACGATGAAATACGCACCAGAAGGAGGATTTAGAAGTAAGTTAGAAGCAGAGCGTCTCACTGAAACCGGCCCTTAAGCGCGCACACACCGCCCGTCACTCTCCCCAAGCTAAACAACCTAAATAATTAATTAATTTAACCAGCAAAGGGGAGGCAAGTCGTAACATGGTAAGTGTACCGGAAGGTGCACTTGGTATAACCAGGGTGTAGCTAAGACAGAAAAGCATTTCCCTTACACTGAAAAGTCCCCCGTGCAATTCGGAGTACCCTGAAGCCCAACAGCTAGCTCACAAATTAAAACCAACATAACCCTATAAATAACCCAACAAATAAAACCCCTATTGAATAAAACATTTTACCCCTCTAGTATGGGAGACAGAAAAAGAAATTTGAAGCTACAGAAAAAGTACCGCAAGGGAAAGCTGAAAAAGAAATGAAAAAACTCAGTTAAGCACAAAAAAGCAAAGATCACCCCTTGTACCTTTTGCATCATGGTTTAGCTAGCCCCTTCCAAGCAAAAAGAATTATAGTTTGAAACCCCGAACCTCGGCGAGCTACTCCAGGCCAGTCTGATTGAAGGACTAACCCGTCTCTGTGGCAAAAGAGTGGGAAGAGCTTTGAGTAGAGGTGATAAACCTATCGAGCCTAGTGATAGCTGGTTGCCTGAGAAATGAATAGAAGTTCAGCACTTAAGATTCTTCAATCAACTTAATTATAGAGAAAAGAAACTTAAGAAGTTAATCAAAAGGGGTACAGCCCTTTTGATAAAAGAAACAACTTTTTAAGCAGGATAAGGATTATAAAAATAAAGGAGCAGTACACTAGTGGGCTTAAAAGCAGCCATCTAAAATAAAAGCGTTAAAGCTTAAGTACAGTAAATCTCCTCCCAATTTAAATTTTATACTCATATTCCCCTACAATTATCAGGCCAATTTATGCACCCATAAAAGTGTTAATGCTAAAATGAGTAATAAGAGATAAGAATCTCTCCAAGCATAAGTGTACCTCAGAACGAACCCATCACTGATAATTAACAACCCCAAAAAGAGGGAACTGACCTAAAAATAAATAACCAGAAAACCCCCCAAAACCTTAACTGTTAACCTCACACAAGAATGCTTCCAAGGAAAGACTAAAAGGAAGGGAAGGAACTCGGCAAAATAACAAGCCTCGCCTGTTTACCAAAAACATCGCCTCCTGCATACTACACATAGGAGGTCCCGCCTGCCCTGTGATTATAGATTCAACGGCCGCGGTATTTTGACCGTGCAAAGGTAGCGCAATCACTTGTCTTTTAAATGAAGACCTGTATGAATGGCATAACGAGGGCTTGACTGTCTCCCTTTCCCAGTCAATGAAATTGATTTCTCCGTGCAGAAGCGGGGATATAAACATAAGACGAGAAGACCCTGTGGAGCTTTAGACAATAAACAGACCCTATAAGACAAACCAGAATAACAAGGCTAAACAATTAGGGCCACTGTTTTGCTGTCTTTGGTTGGGGCGACCGCGGGGGAACAAAGAGCCCCCATGTGGAACAAGTACAGCTTCTTTCAACCTAGAGCACCACCTCAAAGTAACAGAACATCTGACCTAAGATGATCCGGCCCAAAGCCGATTAACGAATATAGTTACCCCAGGGATAACAGCGCAATCCTCTCCCAGAGCCCATATCGACGAGGGGGTTTACGACCTCGATGTTGGATCAGGACATCCTAATGGTGCAGCCGCTATTAAGGGTTCGTTTGTTCAACGATTAAAGTCCTACGTGATCTGAGTTCAGACCGGAGTAATCCAGGTCAGTTTCTATCTATGAAGTGCTCTTTTCCAGTACGAAAGGACCGAAAAGATAGGGCCAATACTAAAAGCAAGCCCTACCCCTTACCTAATGAAATCAACTAAAATAGGCGAAAGGGCATAACACCCTACCACAGATAATGGTATATTAAGATGGCAGAGCCTGGACAATGCGAAAGACCTAAGTCCTTTATACCAGAGGTTCAAATCCTCTTCTTAATTATGATTTCTACACTCATTTCATTTATTATTCACCCCTTAATTTTAATTATTTTTGTTCTATTAGCAGTAGCACTTCTAACTTTAGTAGAACGAAAAGTACTAGGCTACATGCAACTACGAAAAGGGCCAAATGTTGTTGGCCCTTACGGGCTCCTTCAACCAATTGCAGACGGACTAAAACTGTTTATAAAAGAGCCAATTCGCCCCTCCACCTCCTCCCCCGTCTTATTCCTTCTAGCCCCTATATTGGCCCTTACACTAGCGCTAACACTTTGAGCCCCTATCCCCCTACCTTTCTCTATAGCAGACCTTAATCTAGGTGTCCTATTTATCCTCGCCGTATCAAGCCTAGCTGTCTACTCTATTCTAGGCTCAGGCTGAGCATCAAATTCAAAATATGCTCTAATCGGGGCCCTTCGAGCCGTTGCACAAACCATCTCATATGAAGTAAGCCTAGGACTAATTTTACTAAATGCAATCATTTTTACGGGGGGTTTCACACTACAAACCTTTAATATTGCCCAGGAAGCTACCTGGCTGATCCTACCCGCCTGACCCCTAGCAGCTATATGATTTATCTCAACATTAGCAGAAACAAACCGGGCCCCCTTTGACCTCACCGAAGGCGAATCCGAGCTAGTATCGGGGTTTAATGTTGAATACGCAGGAGGCCCCTTCGCACTATTTTTCCTCGCAGAATATGCTAATATCCTTTTTATAAATACGCTCTCTGCTACCCTTTTTCTAGGATCATCCCTTTGAGTGGCATTCCCCATAATCACGACTACAGCACTAATAATTAAAGCCACCCTTCTCGCTGTGCTATTTTTATGGGTCCGAGCCTCCTACCCCCGGTTTCGATATGATCAGCTAATACACCTAATTTGAAAAAATTTTCTACCCATTACACTGGCCCTCGTAGTATGACACCTCTCACTTCCAATTTCCCTAGCAGGGCTCCCCCCTCAATATTAAGGATTTGTGCCTGAACTAAAGGATTACTTTGATAGAGTAAATAATGAGGGTTAAAGTCCCTCCAACTCCTTAGAAAAAAGGGATTTGAACCCTCCCTGAAGAGATCAAAACTCTTAGTGCTTCCACTACACTACTTCCTAGTAAAGTCAGCTAATTAAGCTTTTGGGCCCATACCCCAAACATGTTGGTTAAAATCCCTCCTTTACTAATGAGCCCTTATATTCTCCCCACACTACTATTCGGTATAGGCCTTGGCACCACTGCCACCCTGATTAGCTCCCACTGACTACTAGCCTGAATAGGCCTTGAATTAAATACAATTGCCATTATCCCCCTTATAGCCCGCCGACATCATCCACGGGCAGTAGAAGCAACCACTAAGTACTTTTTAATTCAAGCAGCTGCAGCTGCACTCCTTCTATTTGCATCAGTAACTAATGCTTGACTATCAGGAGAATGACAAATTCAACAGATGACACACCCGTTACCTACAACTATTATTACACTTGCACTAGCACTGAAAATTGGACTAGCTCCCCTACATGCTTGATTACCTGAAGTACTACAAGGCCTTGACCTAACAACAGGGTTAATTTTGTCAACATGGCAAAAAATTGCACCCCTAACCCTATTACTTCAAATTCAACTACAAGACCCTACACTTTTTATTATTTTAGGCTTAGCCTCTACCCTAATTGGAGGTTGAGGAGGGTTAAACCAAACCCAGCTCCGAAAAATCTTAGCTTACTCCTCTATTGCCCACTTGGGCTGAATAATTCTGATTGTCCAATTTATACCAGCCCTAACACTTCTTAATCTACTAGTATATTTTACCATGACAATTTCTACCTTTTTAATCTTTAAACACCTGTCCTCCACAAATATTTCAACTCTCGCTAGCTCTTGAACGAAAGCCCCGGCCCTCACAGCCCTAGCCCCATTTACCCTCCTCTCATTAGGTGGACTCCCCCCTTTAACAGGATTCGCCCCAAAATGACTTATTCTTCAAGAGTTAACAAAACAGCATCTCCCGCTAGTCGCTACCCTTGCCGCCCTGTCAGCCCTACTAAGCCTGTATTTTTACCTCCGATTGACCTACGCAATAACATTGACTATTTCTCCTAATATTACCCTAAACTCAACCCCTTGACGAACAACTCACTCCTATATTACCCTCCCTGTTGCCCTCTCCACATCCGCTTCAATTCTTCTCCTCCCCCTTATACCAACTATTCTAACACTAGTTATTCCTTAAGAGCTTAGGTTAAAACCAGACCAAGAGCCTTCAAAGCCCTAAGCGAGGGTGAAAATCCTTCAGCTCTTAATAAGACTTGCAGGCCTTTAACCCACATCATCCTGTATGCAAAACAGACACTTTAATTAAGCTAAAGCCTTTCTAGGTGGGTAGGCCTCGATCCTACAAA
Organism: Blennius ocellaris; assembly: GCF_963422515.1. Taxonomy (NCBI): domain Eukaryota; kingdom Metazoa; phylum Chordata; class Actinopteri; order Blenniiformes; family Blenniidae; genus Blennius; species Blennius ocellaris. The sequence goes on from NW_027661816.1 coordinate 5,239, forward strand.
ATCATAGTTAACAGCTAAGTGCTCCAGCCAGCGAGCATCCACCTATCTTTCCCCCGCCGCCTTTAAAAAGGCGGGGGAAAGCCCCGGCAGAAACTACTCTGCTTCTTAAGATTTGCAATCTTATATGTAACACCCCAGGGCTTGGTAGAAGAAGGACTTAAACCTTCGTATATGGAGCTACAAACCACCGCTTAATTCTCAGCCATTCTACCTGTGGCAATCACCCGTTGATTCTTCTCCACCAATCACAAAGACATCGGCACCCTTTATCTCGTATTTGGTGCATGAGCCGGAATAGTAGGCACAGCTTTAAGCCTTCTAATCCGAGCTGAACTAAGTCAGCCGGGGGCTCTTCTTGGGGACGATCAGATTTATAATGTGATCGTTACTGCCCATGCCTTCGTAATGATTTTCTTTATAGTAATACCAATTATAATTGGCGGTTTCGGAAACTGACTCATCCCATTAATGATTGGGGCCCCTGACATGGCCTTCCCTCGAATAAATAACATAAGCTTTTGACTGCTTCCCCCCTCATTCTTACTTCTACTAGCCTCCTCGGGAGTAGAAGCAGGGGCCGGTACAGGCTGAACTGTTTACCCCCCGCTGTCTGGGAATCTAGCACATGCCGGGGCCTCAGTTGACCTGACTATCTTTTCTCTTCATCTGGCCGGGATTTCTTCAATTTTAGGCGCTATTAATTTCATTACAACTATTATCAATATGAAGCCCCCTGCTATTTCCCAGTATCAAACACCACTATTTGTTTGGGCCGTTTTAATTACAGCAGTCCTTCTACTATTATCACTCCCTGTCCTTGCCGCTGGAATTACAATACTTCTGACGGACCGTAACCTAAACACCACTTTCTTTGATCCTGCCGGCGGCGGGGATCCAATCCTCTATCAGCACCTTTTCTGATTCTTTGGCCACCCGGAAGTATATATTTTAATTCTGCCCGGTTTTGGTATGATCTCTCATATTGTTGCCTACTATTCTGGCAAAAAAGAACCCTTCGGGTACATGGGCATGGTCTGGGCTATGATAGCAATTGGACTTCTAGGATTTATTGTTTGAGCCCATCACATGTTCACCGTTGGAATGGATGTAGACACTCGAGCTTACTTTACATCTGCTACCATAATTATCGCTATTCCCACCGGAGTGAAAGTATTTAGCTGATTGGCCACACTGCACGGAGGGTCTATTAAATGAGACGCCCCTCTTCTTTGAGCCCTAGGCTTTATTTTCTTGTTTACGGTAGGAGGGCTCACGGGGATTGTTTTAGCGAATTCTTCATTAGATATTATTCTTCATGACACATATTATGTAGTTGCCCACTTCCACTACGTTCTCTCTATGGGAGCTGTATTTGCTATTGTTGCTGCATTCGTGCACTGATTCCCTCTATTTTCAGGGTACACGCTTCATAGCACTTGAACTAAAGTCCATTTTGGTATAATATTTATTGGAGTAAACCTTACCTTTTTCCCCCAACATTTCCTAGGCCTTGCAGGAATACCTCGACGGTATTCTGATTACCCCGATGCCTACACACTATGAAATACAGTCTCTTCTATTGGTTCCCTAGTATCCTTAGTGGCTGTAATTATATTCCTATTTATTATTTGAGAAGCCTTCGCTGCTAAACGTGAAGTTTCAGCAGTAGAACTGACCCTTACTAATGTTGAATGATTACACGGCTGCCCTCCCCCCTACCACACATTTGAAGAGCCTGCATTCGTTCAAACTCAACATGCCTCCCCCTACTAAGACAACTTATAGGGCCCGAGAAAGGAAGGAATTGAACCTCCGTGTGATGGTTTCAAGCCACCTACATTACCACTCTGTCACTTTCTTCCATGAGGTACTAGTAAAATTGGTATTATAGAGCCTTGTCGAGACTAAATTGCAGGTTTAAGTCCTGCGTACCTTAAAATAATGGCCCATCCCTCTCAACTAGGTTTACAAGACGCAGCCTCCCCCGTAATAGAAGAGTTTCTTCACTTCCATGATCATGCCCTTATAATTGTTTTTCTAATTAGCACCCTTGTGCTTTACATTATTGTTGCAATGACCACTACGAAACTCACTAATAAATATATTCTAGATTCCCAAGAAATTGAAATCATCTGGACACTTCTTCCGGCCCTGATCTTAATTCTAATTGCTCTACCCTCCCTACGAATCTTATACTTAATAGACGAAATTAATAATCCCCATCTTACTATTAAAGCAGTTGGACATCAGTGATACTGAAGTTATGAGTATACGGATTATGAAGAGCTAGGATTTGACTCATACATAGTACCCACACAAGACCTCGCGCCCGGTCAGTTCCGACTACTAGAAGCAGACCACCGTATAGTAATTCCCGTTGAATCCCCCATTCGTGTCCTAGTTACAGCCGAAGATGTCCTCCACTCATGAGCAGTACCCTCACTAGGCGTAAAAATAGATGCTGTACCTGGTCGATTAAATCAAATTGCCTTTATTGCCTCTCGACCAGGGGTCTTCTATGGTCAATGTTCAGAAATCTGCGGAGCAAACCACAGCTTCATACCCGTCGTCGTAGAATCAGTCCCATTAGAAAACTTTGAAAACTGATCTATGTTAATGCTTCAAGACTCTTCACTAAGAAGCTAAATAGGGACAAGCGTTAGCCTTTTAAGCTAAAAACTGGTGACTCCCAACCACCCTTAGTGAGCATGCCTCAACTAGACCCTGCACCCTGATTTATAACTCTAGCCTTAACATGGCTTGTATTTCTTATCATTATTCCTCCTAAAGTCTTAGCACACATCTTCCCTAATGAGCCTTCACCAACTGCAGCTGAAAAGCCCCAAACTAAAACCTGAAACTGACCATGACAGTAAGCCTTTTTGACCAATTTATAAGCCCCGTACTAATAGGAATCCCTTTAATTCTTATTGCTATACTAATTCCTTGAATTTTTTTACCAAAACCAACTTCTCGATGACTTGGAAGCCGTCTCCTAACCCTTCAGGGATGGTTTATTAACCGATTCACCCAGCAAATCTTTCTACCATTAAACACACCAGGACATAAGTGAGCCCTAATACTTGCTTCCATGATACTCCTTCTTATCTCTTTAAATATACTAGGTTTAATCCCCTATACATATACCCCTACAACTCAACTCTCCCTAAACCTGGCTCTTGCCGTACCCGCCTGACTTGCTACGGTAATTATTGGTATACGAAATCAACCAACCCATGCCTTAGGTCACCTTTTGCCAGAAGGAACCCCAACCCTTCTCATCCCGATTCTAATTATTATTGAGACAATTAGCCTGTTTATTCGACCCATCGCCCTCGGTGTCCGACTAACAGCTAACCTCACGGCAGGTCACCTATTAATCCAACTTATTGCAACCGGGACCTTCGTACTCCTATCCATTATACCTAGCGTGGCCTTATTCACTATTACACTCCTTTATCTACTAACCCTTTTAGAGGTAGCAGTAGCAATAATTCAAGCTTACGTATTTATTCTCCTTTTAAGCCTATATTTACAAGAAAACACCTAATGGCCCACCAAGCACACGCATATCATATAGTCGACCCAAGCCCATGACCTCTCACAGGTGCCATTGCTGCACTACTTTTAACCTCGGGAACAGCGATCTGAATACATTTTCAGTCCACAACGCTTATAACCCTTGGACTTGCCCTCCTTTTATTAACTATATACCAATGATGGCGAGACATTATCCGAGAAGGAACATTTCAAGGACACCATACTCCCCCAGTACAGAAAGGGCTCCGGTACGGTATAATCCTTTTTATTACCTCGGAAGTCTTCTTCTTCTTAGGGTTTTTCTGAGCATTTTATCACTCAAGCCTAGCCCCAACCCCCGAACTAGGAGGGTACTGACCCCCTACAGGGATTACTGCCTTAGACCCCTTCGAAGTACCCCTGCTAAATACAGCCGTTCTACTAGCATCAGGGGTAACAGTAACATGAGCCCACCACAGTATCATAGAAGGTAACCGTAAAGAGACTATTCAGTCCCTGTTCCTAACTATTATTTTAGGTTTTTATTTTACGGGCCTTCAAGCTCTGGAATATTATGAAGCACCGTTTACTATTGCAGACGGAGTATATGGATCTACCTTCTTTGTTGCTACTGGTTTCCATGGCCTTCATGTTATTATTGGTTCAACCTTTCTAGCCATCTGTCTACTTCGCCAAATTCAATATCACTTCACATCTGAACACCACTTTGGCTTCGAAGCAGCTGCCTGATACTGACACTTCGTAGATGTTGTCTGATTATTCCTTTACATCTCAATCTATTGATGAGGCTCATAATCTTCCTAGTATTAAAGATAGTATAAGTGACTTCCAATCACCTGGTCTTGGTTAAAATCCAAGGAAAGATAATGAATCTAATTACAACAATAATTGTAATTTCCATAGCACTTTCGACTATTCTGGCCCTAGTTTCATTTTGATTACCCCAAATAACACCAGACCATGAAAAACTCTCACCCTATGAATGCGGATTTGACCCCCTTGGCTCTGCCCGACTTCCCTTCTCTATGCGATTCTTTCTAGTGGCTATTTTATTTCTACTTTTTGACCTAGAAATTGCCCTCCTGCTCCCCCTCCCTTGAGGGGACCAATTAGCTTCCCCCCTCATAACACTATTCTGAGCCACTCTTGTACTTGTTCTCTTAACACTAGGCCTAATCTATGAGTGAATTCAAGGGGGCCTAGAATGAGCTGAATAGGCAATTAGTTTAGTAAAACATTTGATTTCGGCTCAAAAATCTGCAGTTAAACCCTGTAATAGCCCAATGACACCCGCTCAATTCGCTTTTTCATCAGCTTTCATAGTAGGTCTGGCAGGACTGGCGTTTCACCGAACACACCTGTTATCTGCACTTTTATGCCTAGAGGGTATAATACTTTCACTATTCATTGCCCTTTCACTCTGAATACTTAGCCTTGACTCTACAAACTCAGCATCCTCCCCTATTTTACTTTTAGCTTTTTCTGCCTGTGAAGCAAGCACAGGCCTGGCCCTTCTTGTTGCCACTGCCCGAACACACGGCTCTGACCGACTACAAGCCCTGAACCTTCTACAATGCTAAAAATTCTCTTTTCTACAGCCTTCTTAATTCCCACAATTTGATTTATCCCCTTTAAAAACCTATGATCTACTTCATTAATATTTAGCCTAATAACTGCTGTTGCAAGTTTCTCATTATTCTATATCCCCGAGGAGGTCGGATGAACTGCCCTTAATCTATATATAGCAACAGACCCCTTGTCAACCCCCTTAATTGTCCTAACTTGTTGATTATTACCCTTAATAATCTTGGCAAGCCAAAATCATACAAAAACAGAACCTGAAAACCGACAGCGCACCTACATTACGCTTATTGTGTCTCTACAAGTATTTCTTATTCTAGCATTTTCTTCTACAGAATTAATTATGTTTTATGTTATATTTGAAGCAACATTAATCCCGACCCTAATTATTATTACCCGATGAGGTAATCAAACTGAACGACTAAATGCAGGCACATATTTTCTCTTTTACACCCTAGCAGGCTCTTTGCCCCTTCTAGTAGCACTTCTTCACCTCCATAGCAGCGTCGGAACACTCTCTCTTTTTACCCTTCAATTTACTAACCCTCTCTCTCTGTACTCCTATGCCGATAAAATTTGGTGAGTTGGTTGCTTACTCGCCTTTTTAGTAAAAATACCTCTTTATGGTGCACACTTATGGTTACCTAAAGCCCACGTTGAAGCACCCGTAGCAGGGTCTATAGTGCTAGCTGCAGTCCTCCTAAAACTAGGGGGCTATGGCATAGCCCGCATTATTCTTATACTTGATCCTTTAACCAAGGAAATAAGCTACCCCTTTATTGTTTTAGCTATATGAGGCCTAATTATGGCAGGGTCCGTCTGCATGCGACAAACAGACTTAAAATCCCTTATTGCCTATTCATCTGTTAGCCACATAGGCCTGGTTGCAGCTGGTATTCTTATCCAAACCCCTTGGGGTCTAGCCGGGGCCTTAGCTCTAATAATTGCCCACGGTCTTACATCATCTGCCCTCTTCTGCCTAGCAAACACCGCATATGAGCGTACACATAGCCGAACAATAGTTCTAGCGCGAGGACTCCAAATGGTACTTCCCCTAATGACCTCTTGATGACTCCTTATAACTCTAGCCAACCTGGCCCTTCCCCCAACCCCTAACCTAATGGGAGAGTTGATAATTATTGTTTCAACCTTTAAATGGTCGTGATGAACACTAGTTCTTACAGGCATTACTACTCTCATTACTGCAGCTTACTCCCTCTACATATTCTTAATGACCCAACGAGGGCCGCTCCCCTCTCATATTATTGCCCTCGAACCAACATTTTCCCGAGAACACCTATTAATAGTTCTCCATATTCTTCCCTTAGCCCTTATTATTTTTAAACCAGCCTTAATTCTTGGGTGAACAATATGTAAATATAGTTTTAATGAAAATACTGGATTGTGATTCCAAAGATAGGGGTTAAAATCCCCTTATTCACCGGAGATGTTTTGCCAATAGTGAAAATTGCTAATTTTCATAACCCCAGTTGGATCCTGGGGCATCCTCAAAGCTTCTGAAGGATAATAGCTCATCCGCTGGTCTTAGGAACCAGAGACTCTTGGTGCAAATCTCAAGCAGAAACTATGCACTCTTCTGCACTAATAATAACCACAAGCTTAATCTTGATTTTCATTATTCTATGCTACCCCGTGGCAACTACCCTTTCACCCCTCCCTAAGACTTCAGACTGACCTCTCACCCACGCCAAAACAGCGGTAAAGCTAGCCTTCCTAGTAAGCTTGTTACCCTTAAGTCTCTTCTTAAATGAGGGCGCAGAAGCCGTAATTACTAACTGATCATGGTTAACCCTCCACACCTTTAGCATCTCACTAAGTTTCAACTTCGACCTCTATTCCGTGGTTTTCATCCCGATCGCCCTTTATGTCACATGATCTATTCTAGAGTTTGCATCCTGATACATACACTCAGACCCTAACATTTGCCGATTTTTTAAGTACCTCCTCATTTTCCTTATTGCTATACTTGTTTTAGTTTCCGCCAATAATATATTTCAACTGTTCATCGGCTGAGAAGGCGTAGGTATTATATCCTTTATATTAATTGGCTGATGATACGGACGAGCTGATGCTAATACTGCTGCCCTGCAGGCAGTACTCTACAACCGGGTTGGAGACATTGGACTAATTCTAGCAATAGCCTGATTAGCCATAAATCTTAACTCATGGGAACTTCAACAGATTTTCCTGATATCTAAAGACCTAGACTTAACCCTCCCCCTCCTAGGACTAATTCTAGCAGCCACAGGGAAGTCAGCTCAATTTGGGCTTCACCCATGACTACCCTCAGCAATAGAAGGCCCTACACCCGTTTCTGCCCTCCTGCACTCAAGTACTATAGTCGTGGCAGGAATCTTCCTGCTTATCCGCATGAGCCCTTTAATAGAAAATAATACCTTAGCACAAACTACCTGCTTATGCCTTGGTGCACTTACTACGCTATTTACAGCAACATGCGCCCTGACCCAAAACGACATCAAAAAGATTGTAGCATTTTCCACCTCTAGTCAACTAGGCCTAATAATAGTAACTATTGGCTTAAACCAACCCCAACTTGCCTTCCTGCATATCTGCACCCATGCCTTTTTTAAAGCAATGTTATTCTTATGCTCCGGCTCTCTTATTCATTGTCTTAATGACGAACAAGACATCCGTAAAATGGGGGGAATACAGAACCTAGCCCCCACTACCACTTCCGCTCTTACAATTGGAAGCCTCGCTCTGACAGGAACCCCCTTTCTAGCCGGATTTTTCTCCAAAGACGCAATTATTGAAGCCCTGAACACATCGCACCTTAACGCCTGAGCCCTAACACTCACCATCCTAGCCACCTCTTTCACCGCCATCTATAGTCTACGAGTAGTATACTTCGTATGCATAAATAACCCTCGGTTTAGCACCCTTGCCCCAATCAATGAAAACAACTCCTCTGCTCTAAACCCCATCAAACGCCTAGCCTGAGGAAGCATTATTGCAGGCCTAATCCTTACATCAAATATTACCCCCCTTAAAACCCCTGTAATATCAATACCCTATTCTCTCAAACTAGCGGCCCTTGCTGTAACAATCATAGGATTGCTCGCAGCACTGGAACTCGCCTCCTTAACAAGCAAGCAGTTTAAATATTCTCCTAACCCCCCTTACCACCATTTTTCAAATATACTAGGCTACTTTCCTTCACTTATGCACCGAGCTGCCCCCAAAATGAGTCTTATCATAGGCCAATTTATTGCCACTCAAGTAGTTGACCTGGCCTGAATAGAAAAAATAGCCCCTAAAGCAATTGTTCGCTTAAATCAGCCTCTTGTCTCTAATACAAGTAATATTCAACAGGGAATGATCAAAACCTACCTCTCCCTATTCTTCTTTACCCTAGTTATTTCTATAATTATCATAATTATTTAGACAGAACGCAGTGCACCTCGCTTAATACCCCGTGTTACCTCTAACACTACAAATAGCGTTAATAGCAGGGTCCACGCCGCCCCTACTAACATATAACCCCCTGAAGAATAAACTAAGGCAACCCCCTCTACGTCACCACGCCCTACGCCTGATCCGGGGTAAGCCCCTGTTATACACACATTATTGTCTCCTAACCCAGAGGAAAGTGTTGCTCAGCCTAGTACAATCCCTGCCAGGTAAAATATTATTACCCCAAAGACGGGTCAACTGGCTCAGGTTTCAGGGTACGGGTCCGCAGCTAAAGCTGCGGAATAAGCAAACACAACTAATATTCCCCCCAAATAAATTAAAAACAAAATTAAACATAAAAAAGTTCCCTCAAATACAGCTAAGGCACCACAACCTAACCCTGCAACCACTACTAAACCCAAAGCTGCAAAAAAGGGGGAGGGGTTAGAAGCAACCGCTGCCAACCCAACTACTAAGCCTAATAAAAAAAAGATAATCAAAAAAGACATAATTTCTGCCCGGAATTTAACCGAGACTAATGACTTGAAAAACCACCGTTGTTATTCAACTACAGAAACCTTAATGGCCAGCTTACGAAAGTCCCACCCTTTAATTAAAATTGCTAACGACGCAGTTGTAGACCTTCCTGCCCCTGTTAATATTTCCGTCTGATGAAACTTTGGCTCTCTATTAGGACTTTGCTTAATTGCACAACTCCTAACAGGTCTATTTCTCGCTATACACTACACATCTGATATTTCTACTGCTTTCTCATCAGTTGCACATATCTGCCGAGACGTAAACTACGGATGAATAATTCGTAACATACACGCTAATGGCGCCTCCTTCTTTTTTATCTGCATTTACATACATATTGGACGGGGTCTTTATTATGGTTCTTACTTGTATAAAGAGACTTGAAATATTGGAGTAGTCCTCCTATTACTCGTTATAATAACCGCATTCGTTGGCTATGTACTACCCTGAGGCCAAATATCATTCTGAGGAGCAACTGTAATCACCAACCTTTTATCAGCCTTCCCGTATATTGGAAATACCCTTGTTCAGTGAATTTGAGGTGGATTCTCAATTGACAATGCAACCCTTACTCGATTCTTTGCCTTCCACTTCTTATTTCCCTTCGTCATTGCGGCTGTTACAGTAGTTCACCTAATCTTTCTTCACGAAACAGGCTCCAATAACCCTACAGGGCTGAACTCAGACTCAGACAAAATTTCATTCCACCCATACTTCTCCTACAAAGACTTATTAGGCTTTGCAGCACTTATAATTGCACTGATTTTATTAGCCCTGTTTTCTCCCAATCTTCTGGGCGATCCCGACAATTTCACACCCGCAAATCCCCTCGTTACACCAGCACATATTAAACCAGAATGATATTTCTTGTTTGCATATGCCATTCTACGGTCTATTCCTAATAAACTAGGGGGTGTCCTAGCGCTTCTATTCTCCATCCTGGTACTAATACTGGTCCCTATTCTACACACCTCTAAACAACGAAGCCTGACCTTCCGACCCTTAACACAATTTTTGTTTTGAGTTTTAATTGCAGACGTACTTATCTTAACCTGAATTGGGGGTATGCCCGTAGAACACCCATTTATTATCATCGGACAAGTCGCCTCCCTACTTTACTTTTCTATTTTCCTAGCCCTATCTCCTGTAGCCGCACTTGTAGAAAATAAAATGCTCGTTCGACAATGCATTAGTAGCTCAGCATTAGAGCGCCGATCTTGTAAGTCGGATGCCGAAGGTTAAAATCCCTCCTCTTGCTCAAAGAAGGGGGATTTTAACCCCCACCCCTAACTCCCAAAGCTAGGATTCTAAATTTAACTATTCTTTGCCGAAATCTGCCTTAGTAAGAACTTAATTAATGCATATATGTATTAACACCATTAATTATATTAACCATTTATTACAGTTATGTAAGGACATCATATTTTTAATAACCATGATTTTTTTAAAAGCTAATAAATGTAACATACCACTAAGTTATACATAAACCATAAATGTAAAATACATTAATGAAATCAGGGATGGAGTAATTTTATTATCCACTAATATAGGTAACTAATGTTAATATACCAGGACTCAACAACATAACCATAAAAACAAATTTACCCAATAAGAACCGACCATCAGTTGATATCTTAATGCCAACGGTTATTGAGGGTGAGGGACAAAAATTGTGGGGGTTTCACTTAGTGAACTATTCCTGGCATTTGGCTCCTACTTCAGGAACACTAGTTTATTTACCCCTCACTAAGTCATCGACGCTTGCATAAGTTAATGGTGGTAATACATACTCCTCGTTACCCACCATGCCGGGCGTTCTCTCCAGGGTGTGGGGGGTTCTCTTTTTTTTTTTCCTTTCATTTTGCATCTCAGAGTGCGCACGGTTTTACCCAACAAGGGTGTACATTTTCCTTGAATATGTATATTTAATGTGCGTATTTAAGACTTATACTTAAGAATTGCATTAGTGATTTCAAGAGCATAAGGTGAGGTGTAATATCTCTAATCAGTCGTTATTCCCCCCTTTTTTGTGCGTTAAACCCCCCCTCCCCCCTTTACTCCCGAGATCGCATTGAACCTGAAAACCCCCCGTAAACAGGAAGACATCGAGTAGTAAAAGTGTAAATTTTTCTAAAAGTGTGTTATTACATTATTACAATAATGCACAT